>NC_084790.1:45724116-45802994 GCF_028858725.1 Colius striatus
AATAGTCAGAATGGAAAATACTTTGAAAATACTTTGAAAGTGTGAGTATTTTCAAATTAACCTTTAAGAAGTAGAAATTATTGATACTAAATTCTCACAAGCTGAAATTTCTAGACCTTTGAGAAATATAGGAGCTACCATTCTACAGAAATTTAGGAGGCAGTCAGCTTAAGGAACATTTGCTTCTCTGGAAAATCTTTCATGCTGGTTTAAAGCCAGATGTTTTGATGGGCAACCACATCAGAAATCATCTTGAAACTAAGTGCTTGTCTTTGTAGCCCAGATGTGTATTTCTGCACATATTCCTCAACCTTTCCTGAGGAGCAACAGACCTTTATATTTTAAATAGCTCTTTAGAATGGTTGCTTGTATATTTGTCAAGAGTATTTGTTGTTATAGCTTTAAACTACTCCAGAACTATACTGTTCTGCTGCTGTACTTTTCAGTGCTGGAGCTGACTTTATAATGTAAAAGAGAGATGTTTCTTTTGGTTTTACAAAATACATTTTTGAAAGAATAGCTGCATTTGGAGATAGATTGCTTGTTTAAGACCTTTAGACTTGCAGTGTGCTAGGACAGTAAATTTTTATCAGATAGTTATCATTACTGTGATACTATGCCTTGTTGCGGCAGAGCAGTGCTGCAAAGAGGGACTAGCTCCTACAGACTCATGTTTTCAAAATATATTGTCTTTCACAATAAAACTTGAGGGGAGCAGAGGGTATGAGATGTCAGAAGTTACTGGTGGCTTTCAAGAAATCTTCCAACATTTCCTTTTAAGAAACATTTTCTAATTTTCTTTTTGTCCACTTAATATATTACTGTCTGGATTCTACTGAAAAGTTGGTTCTAGATACAGGTACTCTGGGTCCATTATGCATCTAACTTTTTCCGCAACAGATGAGTGAATGTTAGGCAAGTAGAAGGAGTTACAGAAGTGTACCTGGCTGAGGCACAACAAAGACAGCTATCAGCAGAAGGAATTCTGAATCTGAGCTTCCTCATTGAAAAACTGAGATGAGATGTCTTACATAGAGAAATAAATTTGAAAGGAAAATTGAGAGGTAGAGAGTTCTTATTCAAGTTCCTAATATAAATTTTACAAAGTCACTTGGATTATTTGAAAAAACAAACAAAAAAAGGGAATGGGTAGCAGGGCTGTAACCTGAGATAAGTTGTCTTACACCAATGAGTCGCTTTCTTAAGTTTAACAGATATATTTTGGATTTTAAAAGATTTTAAATGTGTAGCTTTTAGAAACTGAAGAGCATAAAGCAGGTAGATTTTTAGTTGGAAAGTTGATGTGTCACTGGAAAAATTATGAAGAAATTAGTCTTGTTGGAACAATAGCTTTACAGGGGGAAAAAGTAGCTGTTACTGGGTCTTTGTTGTAGTACTACTAGCCTACAACACTAAGAAATGAGGATGATTATGATTCATTATTCTTAAGGCTAAGTGTAAGTTATTTGAAGTTCTCTTTTAGTTTCTTCTTTAGTGATAATGCAAAAACAAAGTCTGTTGGGCTCGAAGGCTACTATCAGAGAGACTTGTGCAGATTTGAAAACTGATTTCCATTTACTGTTGCCTCAAAGCCTTTATGTTCAAAAATATTTTTCACATTCCCAGGACAGGAATGCATCACAACCATTTCAATTAGGGTACTGGATATTGAATAATTTATTTCTGCTTACTATTCCCTGCACTAAACTTTCCATTCCACACATTGTAGTGGGGCAAGTTCTTTCTATTACAGATGGCCACACCGTAAGTCCAGAGAGTCAGCTGAAGGGAGTTGGATTTTTATTGAACATGAAATAGAATTATAGAGCTGCACTATTTATAAAGGCCTCTGAATTTTTTTGTCTCAGAAGAGAGTGTTAGAAGTATAGGTCTACAGAGATGTTTAACATGGTAATCAGAGATTGATGGTTGTTGAGATTGTGAACAAAGACAATGATTTATCGCTTCTGATTTTGTGTTTTACCAGAAATATAGATGTCTTTTCCACAGAGATATTTCTCTAGATATTTGACCTCTCTGAATTAAAAAAAAGAGAAAGTGAGAAAACATACAGTCCTGAAGAACTCAGATAAACGATTCCAAGTTAGAAAAGCTTCTTGCAGAACGAAAAGTTTAGTAATGTCAGCATTCAGTATTAATGAATTATTTCAATTTTACTGTACTCAGTTAAATCTTTTTGTTTAATTTGCAAATTGTAAATGCTCTAAAGCAGCAAACACAAAGTTCACACTGAAGCAGGTCCCATCTTAGTTCTTGTTATTCCAGTTCTTTCAGTCAGGCTATCATTTTGATTCTTGCTCTGGTCTTAGTATTGTATTTTATTAATTGTCAACTGTATCAGGCTATGATGTGCAAAAATACTTCTTTATGGTACCATTTCATTTTCAGAGAGTTTGGGATTCTTTTTCATGATTCAGAGAAGCAATATTTTTCTGTCTTATTCCACCTTTGAATGACTTTTCTTTATAACAAAAAACCCCAAACTATTAATTACTTGGAGGGAAAAAAATCCCCAAGACACTGTTTTCTATGGAAATACTGTTTTTGTTCAGAAACTTACATTTACTCTTCAGTTAAGAAACCTTATTTCTAGATATAAGCTGATGATTTCTAGCTGGATGACTGAAACACTAGATTATCATTGATAAGAACTATTGAAATTTTCAAAGATACTTGGCTTTCTAGAAGTGTAATCAATAATGGCCAGTGAGTGCTTAGGACTCTGACAATTAGTATGGCTTCTTTAGATTACCAAATGAAATGTTTCAATGAAGATCTATGTTTGATAATAGGTTATAAATCTTGTTATAAATTACAAATAGACGTGACTGGAGCATTTGGCAAATATCAGTTTTCATGTGTATCTACTTTCAGAGGAACACTGTGAGGTGACTTATTTGAGGAAGAAGTTCTGTCAGCATAAGCAGAAATTTTTGCTGTATATCAAAGTGTCTATGTATCCTGACAGCTCTTTTCTATAAATGTTAGTAAAAATTTGGGGGTTGTATCTCTTCTTGAGTTTTACAAGAGTTGACATGTAACTCTGAAATTTGTGTCTGGCTATGGTTCTTTACCTCTGACAACACCACTGAAGCTTTTGTAGTAAGGCAGCCTTTTACTTTCAATGGCACCATAAAAATGTTTTCCCACGTCCAGGGCACCAACTAGTGCCTGAATGTTGTTCAAAACCCATTTCAGTCTCACAGAATGTATGTATTAGTAGCATTGTAGCACATAACGATTCTCTAAACTTCCCTGCTTACCAGACTTTGCCTCCCTCTAAGCAGAGTTGGCCCTATCTGAGTGCAAGATCAAATTGAATAGTGATATCTACATCTACCTGGAACTGAGCCAGATGGCACAGCTACTGCAGAGCTTATAAACCAGACAGCCCTTCTCGCATTTATTCAATTTATGTAAATAGTTGATTTTAAGAGATGAAAGCTGCCCATCCAAAAGGGTATCAAATAAAATTAAAAAAAATAGTTTGAGCACCAAGCCTCCAATATAGATTGTAGTATTCTGTGTGTGAAGCGTACCCTGGCAAAGATCCACAGTAGATTTTGAGACAAACACAGTGAATGGTACAACCACACTGGCATATACAGTGCTGTTAAGCATCTCAAATAAGTGCCTAAGGTTTTCCAATTATTCTTTCACACATAAGAGGTGGATAATGAATAAGAGCTTGCAGTTAGGTAGTACTTCATAAATGTGGGATCATGGTATTCTCTATCGTCTATCAAAAGCATCTCTTCATTTACCTGTTCTTCAAGTTTCCCCTTAAATTAGATGTGTTAGCGTACATTTCTAATATGCATACCACAGCCCATAGCAGCTTCCTGGTTTAAGTTATATTCAGATGTAGGCAAGACATATCCAGTAGAACTTTTTTGTCCATATGTCCTCCATGTGGGTATGAAGCAGTCTTTACATCTTTTCCCTCTACAAGTGAAAAGGTTGGTTATAATCCTAAATATGAATTACAGTGTGGGCAACTCCATTAATGTTTATTATTGATAGATTTGTATTAAAGAAGTCACAACCACAATTCCATCATGCTATGAACAATGCAGACACACAGTAAAAAAACCTCCCTAATCCTTCTGTTTAAAAACAGTTCCTTTTGTATAATAGATCAAATTCTGAATACCTCATATGTGACAGTTTTTTGGTGGAGTACTAAAGAAACAGCATCATGTCTACTCTGAAGACATGCCCAGTAACAATTACATATTTAAATTTTGCTTTGTATAGGAGAAACTCAAAATTGTTTCCCAAGAAAATTGCTACAGTATCTTGTAGAAAGAGAATGGAGTGAATACAGTTGGAATTGTCAAGTTTTCAAATGTCTAAAAAGTAGTAAGTGCAGTTATTTTTTATCAAGATATGTTTCCCATTTATGAAGAAGTAAAGGTTTAATTTATAAACTGTCTTGGATAGCACATATATATGGTGTGATGGGTTGACCCTGGATGACCATCAGGTCCCCACCAAAGCTGCTTTGTTGCTCCCTCACTGCTCACCTGGACAAGGGAGAGAAAATATAATGAAAATATATGAAAATATAATGAAAATATATGAAAATATAATGAAAGGCTTATGAGTTGAGATCACCCATTGCTCTCATGGGCAAAAGAGACTCAACTTGGGGAAATCAAGTTAATTTATTACCAATCAGATCAGAGTAGGGCAATAAGAAACAAAACAAATTTAAAAACCACTCTACCCCTCCCTTCTTCCCCGGCTCAACTTCATGTGCCATTTTCTCTACCTCCTATCCCACAGAGGTGCAGGGGGATGGGATGGGAGTTACAGTCAGTTCATCAAATGTCGTCTCTATTGGTTCCTCCTCCTCAAGACATGGGCTCCTCACACTCTTCCCCTTCTCCAGTGTGAGTCTTTAACACAGCCGCAGTCCTCTGGGAACAAACTGCTCCAGCATGGGTCCTCACAGGGTCGCAACTCCTGACAGCAAACCTGTTCCAGTGTGGGCTCCTCTCTCCATGAGTCCACGGTTCCTGCCAGGAACTTACTCCAGTGTGGGGTTCCCATGGGGTCACAGCCTCCTTCAGGCATCCACCTGCTCCGGTGTGGGCTCCTCCACAGGCTGCGAGTGGATCTCCGCTCCCCGGTGGCCTCCATGGACTGCAGGGGCACAGCTGTCTCACCATGTGCTGCACTATGGGTTGCAGCGCAGTCCTCTGCTCTGGGCCTGGAGCATCTCATCCTCCTTCACTGACTTTGGTGTCTGCAGAGTTGTTTCTGTCACATATTCTCACCTTCATAGAAAGCCCCATGACTCTGGTATCATAAACATCTTTGATAATTTTTCAGAACTTTTTATTGGTGCTGAATGTCTGTCTACCTATTGACTCAGAGTTTAATGCTTCACACCTCTGAATATCATGTCTGTCATGCTATGTGAGACCCCATTTGTGGAGACAAAGTTACTTTTTACCAGATCTTTTTCATATTCAAAGCAAAAGGTAATATTTCCTTTTTAGAAAGTGAAATATTCTTCAAACTGTTTTTCCATCTCCACCATCTTGCCAATAATTCTTTTTTCATCAGCTTCTACGAAAGAAAGAAGTGATTTTATATTTTTCTCTTCTTTTAGTTTTCACACAGTTGCAGCCAACAAGTGCCATGCAGTTGATGAGTTGCTGTGATTCTGATGTAAGCTTTGCAGAAGACATGGCTTCTTGGGCTCACTTCCCTCTGACACTACTGAATCAACACAAGTCAGCCCATCTGTGACCTTACTAGCTTGCCTCCTTACTGGTAAAGCTACCAGCCTACAAAACAGCATAGCTACTACCGATTTGCTCAGGTTGAGATATACGGGGCTGCTGTTTTCATACTGTGAGGAAAATTTTAAGATGCAATTGTATAATGGCTATGCCAGCAACTTTGATTTCGAAGGACTGTAAAACCATTCACTTTGTGAAGCAGTTATTGGAGACTAAAAATTCATGATGCAGTATGAAATTATTACTCAGTTTCCTGTAATTTATTACAAATTAAGTGTGATTATATTGCTCCAGGATTCACTTGAAAAGGAGGTTAAATCATATCTGACTGCTGGACTGGAAACTGGTTCAGCCAGGCTGAGACAAGTGAGAAAACTTTAAGACACATGCTTTGTAGTTCTCTTTCCAGTTTCATAATTTTATTCATACTTGATTTAATCTACTTATTTTAATTTGAAATTGAATTCTAAATCAGACACTCTCTGCAGAACATAATATGATAAGAATCCAAGGACTTGCTGCTCTGTTGTAGAACAGATAGAAGAATGCAGCCATGCTGCACTCTTCCCTGCCCAGACTTTGTGAAACACATACTGAAATCGTGCATATTTGATTCAGCAGCTGCATAGACAATGTGTATTGCTAAATCTGGGACACAAAGCAGTGTGGTAGGGTGGGATTCTGCTCAGTGAATTTACCTACAGGTCTGAAGGAAGCTACTTATTATCTTGGGATGTGTGTAAACTCAGTCATTGTTTCTTGAGGGAAGCATTTACTTTAGAACTATACTAATCTTTAATAAGCATTTATCTTCCCAAGGAGTCCATTTTCACCGACATGATGTGAGGGATGAGATTTCTTTAACTCCGTTCTGAGTACTTGAAAAGTTTAGGTAAGGAGAGAGTGTGAGCAGTGTGCTGAGGAAGCAAAGAGGGCTGTTTCAGTGGTGAAGCCCAAGCACTGCTAGTGGAAGGGCTGCTGACATCAGGAGAGCTCTGAAAAGGTCAGAGAGATGGAGATAATTTGCACTACAGAAAACAATACACCTGTTTTGGTTTTTTTCTGAAACAAAGAAACCTTGTCTAATATATCTTAAGTGATACAAATAAATAGGATTATTAAACAAACCTCTACTTTTCCACAGATCAATATGTGTTTGCTTTTAAAATAAACTACTACTGTAGCTTTTTGTGGAGATGTCTAAGAGAAAAAATCCCCACAATTTGGTTCCAAAACTTTTTAATGAAAAACTAACTCTAAATGTAAAAAAAAAAAACAACCCACCAATCATAATTTCCTTGAAATTCCCTCTTAAATGCTGAATATGGTCTTGCTGTTCCTGAGGTTTTGGTACTTAAGAGACTTATATGTGTGAATTCTTAACAAAATTGGAAACATGTTAACACCTACTCTTCGGTGAATAGATGTACAGACAGTCTTTGTAAAGTTTCAGGATGCATGTTGTCCTCCAAAAAGCGTGGATATGAATTAGTATGCAAGACCTAGCTGTACTTCAAGATGAGGTAAAGCTGAGTCTGAGTGAATCTGACATTTCATAGTAATGTCATCACAGTACAGCCACTGTATTATCTATTCAGGAATGCTTCTTTACTGTTCCTTTATTTATTTTACTTAGACTACTAGATTATGAATTTTGTGTTAGAGACTGTCTCATTATATTCTTGAATGCTATTTAGCAAACTAGGACTTGAGCCAACAAATTCTCTTGGATAGCTGAGAACTTTTCTCATTATGATTCAGCAGTACAAAAACCTAATAAATGTGACTTTGTTTTCAAGAATTAAGTATCACCATGATTCATGTACATTTTACACGCTTCATTTTATACTCTGGTTTGGGCAGATTCTGATTGATCAGAAACTCCTTAGGATGGCAGGGAGTCCTCTGTGCCTACTAAATGTAAACATGTCTATAGAATATAACTTCTGAAATGATGTAAAATCAAGATAAGTATGTTACAGTTTGTACAGAATATTGCATCTAGACTTTATGTCAAATTTCAATTCATATTTTCACCAATGAGCTTTAAAGTCTTGGAAATGGTCATGGACAGTTATTATTAGAATGCTGTGGGTGTCGCTGTACTTATGTTGACATCAATAGTGTGATAAATCCCTACATACAAGTATTACAATCCTGAAATAGTTGATATTAATTTCTTTATTTTCAGAACCTGTCCTGCCTTAATGAAAATGACTCTTGGGATAATGGCTCATACCTTGAAAGGGCACACAACGCAAATAGTAATTAACCTATGTTAAAGAACACAGGCAATGTTGTAGCAAGTTAACTGGAGGTGTGGATGTTCTGTAAACTGTCGCCTTGGTGCATGATTACTATTTGTTTTCATCTGATATGGCATGAGTAGTGAGTATATGGTACTTGTGATGAAACTTTTTTTTTAAATACAGTGCAGTAGAAAAGGAGGAGGTGCAGTTTCTATTTCACAGTTCTGTCTGTAGGGCTCATTTATTTTCAAGGCATTAAAATAATAACTCTCAAGGGCACATTCAAAAGCTTATTTTTGTAGAGAGAACTCTGGGGATAAGGGACAGCTACACACACTTCAGCCATGGACCAGTAGTTTTCAAGGGTTGAGTCAACCTATCCTTTGATGTCTGTTCTAGCTTTGTTGTTTTTAAGGTAAAAAAAGGGTAAGAGTTATCGAGAGACTGTAGGTTATGACTATGGTGGTCTCCTTGTCTTCCTAAAAACTCAGTGGATGTTGGATGTTAATATTTATCAACCCTATAGTAGGGCAAAATGATGCTTTAAACTTTCATTGTTGGTTCATGTCTCTTAAGACCTTTATTTTAAATTTTATTAACATATTTAACAGCAAATATTATCATTATTTCTAACATATTAAGAGCGATAATATTCTACTAGTGCAGATGACCTGGTTCCTATATAGAGATGATACTTCAGATTGAAGTGTCATCTAACAGCGGAATACTGCAGGACTCTCACTCCTGTCATTCCCAAAATGCCCTTTTGAAGGAACACTTCGAAGTAATTCAGTCTGCATTCATATGCAGTTGTGTTTGTAACTACTAATAAAAAACATTGTACACTTTTCTACACTATCTTTTAAGAGTTTCTTGATGTAACTGTGAACTGTTGAGGAGCAATTTCAGACCAGAGATCTATCCAGACCTTTTCTTTCAGCAGCAATATTGGCTTTGGATTATTCTACTACAGTAATTCCCACTAAATTGAGATACTGAGATTTGATCCAGGTACACTGGAGTAAGCAACTAAGTTGTTACTGTGTTCAGCATAAATGTGATCTAGGATTAAAAGATTAGAATAAGCATTTGAGAACAAACTTCAGGCAGCTACCGGGAATTAAGTTCGGTCTTTGATCTGCACTCTCCTTTTTTGTGGAAATTATAGGGCATTACTTTTTCACAAAGGTAAATATTTAATGAAAGAAATCAATGGATGATAAATGAATGAAATGATGCCACCTTACAGCATCACTTCTCAATTTGTCTTGTTTTGTTCACCAGTCTCTTCCTATACATATGTAAGAGAATAATTAATGATTTGATGTGTTTTGGTTTTTTTCTTAATGTTTGCAAAACAGTATCCTGCTGAGAAAGAAGCTTTGATGCTTGAGCTGTATCCTCTGAGAGTACAGACCTGAAGCAGTAAGATGGGACGGCTAGGAGGACTGGTAACATAACTACAGTGAAGGGAAGGCTCAGAGCACACTTGTTGATGGGTATCATTGCTGCTGGAGCTATGCCTTTACTTCTTAGTAGAGATCCCAGAGCGCTGGAAAATGAGGGAGAGAGTCTGAGAGGCAGTGATACGGTGCCCTTGAGTCCTGGGCTCCTTGTGCTCCTCCTCTTTGCATTACCTTCTCCTGAAATCCATCCTGCCTTACACTGTGGTCCCTGGGCACTCTGACACAGTTTGCCCTCCCAAGCTGAGAACTGCAGTCTCCTGGGGAAAGTACCTTTTAGTGCTCAGATTTCCACATAAGGGAAAAGAGATGCATATGTGGAACTTTTCCTTATCAGATGCTAATCTTCCATTAATTTTGATTCATTGCAAAGGATCGTCACTATTTGCTTTGTATTGATCATAAAAAAATGAGTTGAAATGCTAATCCTAATGAGGGTAACAGTTATTTTATTATTTTGGTGTTTAACTTATGAACCCCAATGGAAATCAAATAATGAAGTGATCAAGTATTCTTAAAGCAAAATACTTTCCTGGGAGAGTGGCTAAACAGTGAAATCAGAACACTTCAGGCTCCTTTTGCCAACAAAATCAGAAACTCAAACCATTATAACAACACCAGTGACGGTAAAAACGCACCACTGTCCCTGCTCACCACCACCCCACTCCACATCTCTCTTTTTGGCAATGTTTAGATAGTAAACTTGGAATGAAAGACCTTGAGTACCTAAGCACAAAATTATCCATGAAAAATTCCTTTTTTGACTTAGAGTAACTTTATGTAGATTTCAGGATGTTTTACTAAGGCTTTTGCTCTTGTTTTATAATCAATGGGATTTGTCTTAATATTGGGAAAAAACACCAAAGGAACAAAATAGATACACAGTTATAATACCAACATATGTAAAACTTCATACAATTGAAGAAATGCAAATTCTGAAACAGAAACTGTTGTATGTGGCAAATTGGAAGCTGATTGACCAATTGTTAATGATGACCTTGTGATCGTTAGCATTTCATAACAAAACAACTGTTATTCAAATAGTAATGTCGGAAATAAGTTGCTATGAAGTAATGATATGTATTTCAGAAGAGTAATGTTTATTCTGATTCTTTGTTGACATACAAAGTGAAATAGTTCCGTAGTTTTGTAGAAGTTGTGTTTATAGAATTTTTGGAGGAAGGAAAGACAGAACAAGAAAACGTGGATGATTCTCAAGTGAGACTATAAGCACATGGAGTAGTAGCTGGTTAGAAACCTGTCCTTTTAGTTTCCAGGTTTGTGCTAATGCTGACACACAGCTGTGTTGATCATTGTAGGAGTTTCATAAATAATATACAAATATTTACCTTAAATATTGATGGGTTTAGTGATGTTTTTCCAGATAAGAGTCAGTATACAGGTTAAGGAAACCACCACTGCCACCAAATTATTTTGAAGACTCTTCATGCAAAGCACCAGACCATCCTCCATAGATGTTTTTCTTGCATTAAGGGTACTCTTTTCAGCTTGTGTCTGAGGGATTTTTTTCACAACTCAAGTCCTCCTTGGAACTTCATTTTGATGAAAGTATGTGCAAATAATTCTGAAGTTTCAATGTGGTTACTGAAATTTATCATCATGTGGTTTAAAACCTGAAGACTGTGTTGAAGTATTTATGTTGACAAAGCTCCTACTGACACCAGAGAGGATTTTGTCAGACTTAGCATTTCAGGGTTTTGTTCAAGAAAATGAAGGAAAAAACCCAACAACACAAGAGAGGCAAGTAAGATAAAAATAAATTTATAATAGACAAAAAAAAATTCTAAATATTCCACAACAGACAATTAGATTAGAACTGGCTGACCTCTCAGATATTTCAATTCACTCTTTTGTGCCACAGTTTGGCACAATAACAGGAGTAGTAATCCTACAGGCTTTCACCACACGGGCAGCACATAGAGCAGCTCTCCATGTAGTAGTATCTCACTGCTTTTGACTGAATAGCAACAACTTGGTCCTAATTCTATCCATATAATAGATGTACAGGCACATATAGGATCTGCAACCTTAACATGGGAAAATGTTCAGGTAGACTATAATTGTGTGTAATGTAACTCCATGAGAAAATTTTAAAGTAGGTAACTTTTGAGTGCCCTCTGTGTTAAATTAACAGGGGTGGTAAGATCTCAAAGAGATTTCTATTACATTTGCTCTTTTCCTCATGTTGAAAAGCTTTGCATGACATATAGGAAGGAATAGGAGATTGAGTGTTACTACTGGTGTAAAAACCTTTCCTGCAATACTAGCTGAAGATGCCCAGGGTTATAAATTAAATTCAGTGGACTACTGAGAGTGTTTTCTTGCCATCCTGTCAAGAAGTATAAAGTTAGAAAAGCTTATGCTCATGTGGTTTGATCTCCTGTATTGACAGAGTATATAGACCTTGCTTGAATTCCTATTTGAACTGCACTAATTTCCTCAGAAAACTTGTAATGAAACATCTGCTGTTGACAGATTTGACTGTAACCTTTGGTAGGTTTTTGTAATCGCCATCAGTTGAAATGAAGTAAGATACTGTTAGTTATTTCAAATGCTATTTACCCATGGCTTTGTTATAGTTATTGCCATGACAGAGTGCAGCTGCTGCAATGTTTCACAGAGCAAAAATAGACTCTAATTTTCCTTGTATTTCATTAACTAATAGCAGTGAAAATGAGAGTGAAAATCTTTTGATGTCATCAGAACATCCTTGGGGAGCAATATGAGTTCAAGCATGTGGCATCCACAGCAAGTTGGATCATGGGGATGTTAGGCAGCAGCATCTGATTCTGGATGTTACACCCACACCATCCTTATGTTCAGCCTCATTGATGAAGAGCCACAGCAGTCCATGGTGGAGATGAAAATGCACAGTACTCATCTGAGAGCAAGAGAGTGAAACCACAGGAATCATGGAAAAAAGGAAACCCCAAATATTTTGAAACATACTACTGCTCCCAAGTTAGGGAGAAGTACAGCAGGTCTTCTAGGTTTTGCACAATGCTGATATGGAGGGTTCCTGCCACTACTGAAAGTGGAGATGGTACGTTGACCAGGTTTTATGTAGCCATCAACTTCAGCCTGATGCTCATCATCTAAAACTTGACCATTCCCAGGGCATTTAATGATAGCTGAATCAAAGAAAAAGGTATGAGAATCATCAGCTAGTAAGAGGAAGAAACCATAACTGCCATCTCTACCAGAGACCTTATGCAGTTAGTGAAAAATAAGATAAAGAACATCAGCTCCATCTGGGACTAAAGACCTGGAATGTCTCCCTCTGCTGTCTGGACAGTTGTCAGTCATGTGAGGAGGTGGCAGTCTTTATCAACCCTTAAAGAGGCTGATGCTCAGCCTTACGTAATTGCCATATTCTCTTCGCTTTTTTCTTCAGGTCTTCATACCATTTTTTCTTCACTCCTTGAGTTACTGCTGCTAACTTAAGTTCTAGCCCTTTTCTTTTCTTGTGTTTCCTGTCTTACCTGGCTTAAGCTTTATTATAGTCTGTCACAGCTCATCAACTGGTTTTTCAACAAAGCTAAACCAGGGATGCACAGTTGTGCTGTAACGATCTGTGCCCTAGGTCACAGTGGCTGAACCTCAGACTAAGGGCTACAGTGGCATGACAACAGAGTTAGTACTGCTTGAATTCTTTTAGCAGCACCTCAGGCAACCCTTTCAGAAAACTAGGAAAAATGATAAAAAGATACTATTCCTTACTGTATTTGTATGCTATGTGCACTGTAATGCATATGAAGTAATGCATATAAAAACCCCTGGATGTAAACATGAGCAATACACTAGCAAATATATCACCTATTATAATGTAGTTACTGATTAAGAAAAACAGATAACATCTCTGACATAGAATTTCACTATGAGTTTTACTCTGATCTGGGCATCTCAGCTGAAATATGCCATTATTACTTGGGAAGAACATTTTCAAATATCAGGATTTGAAATTCCAAACCAGAAAAAAAAGCATTTGAATTGAAAATGTGAAGTTCAAAACAAAAATTCTTATCTCTTTCTATATGCTTGATTATGATCTCCTGGGTTTTTACAGAGTATTTGTGCATGGATTTCAGTCATAGCCAGAATAATGAAACTGAACTTACACTTTTTTTTTTAATGTTTATATAATTAATTCAAGCCTTATTTACCCCTCCTTCTTGTACTTGTGAACATAATTATGTATCAGGACTATATGTAGAGAGGAATTATCAGAATACATTTTGCTGCAGACAATAGAAATGCTTTCAAGCATGCAGAGTCAGACAATTCAAATTTTTAATTAATTGACCTATGTCCTCTATATCACATATACATATGAAACTACTATATGATTTAAGAAATGTGTAGGTCAGCTAATAAGTATTTCTATGTTCCATATATTTCCAAGCAAAGAAAATAAGGTCACTGTTTTCAAAAGAAATTTGCTGGTTCTCAGAAAGACATAGTCAAAGGAAGGGAATCATGTGCTTTGGGCTGAGGCTGAAGAGCAGTAGAAGGGAAGACATTGCAGATACATGCCTCTGGAGAAAGAAATTGTGACTGTTTCTGCAGTTTGATAGGTTCCAAAAGCAATGTGGCTGTAGTAATTTTCAATTAAATGGAAAGTGGAGCAAAACTCTAAATTACCTCAGCTGCACCAAGCTCTTGCTTGTTAGTGGTATTTTTCCCTTAACTATAATCTGTTATAAGCAGGACACATGATGTTTCCTGTTGTTGCAGCTGAGTGGAATGCACCTCGCTCAAGAAGTAATATGTTTATTGAGGTAAAATAATAATTTGACAGAATTCAGTAAGTTCAATTAAAGTTTAACAGTATTTGACAAGGTTCAATATATTTGATGACAATGTTCACCTTACTAACTCCTGCAGGGAAGAAACATATAAAGGAAAATGGAATTAGAATCGAATTAGATTGATTCACTCAGAGGCAGGAGATAGTACAGGAATAAGGGGACCCTTTTGTTGAGTCGTGAGCTTCACAGTGGCACCCATGCTTTCTAAGCTGCTTTTGGAGCTTGGACACAGTTGGATCCAGCCTTAGTCTCAGAATTAATCAATGGTTTATGTATAGTAGTATTGTCCATACAATGTTTATAACAACATTTAGTAGCTATGTGGATTACTAATGTTTCATACTATTAATTAACTTACCAAGGATCTGTTGTGATCTCTCTGGCTTGAGTAAAGAAGGATCTCTTAGCCTCAAGTAAGGAATCTCTAAATTCGAGAGGCATCTCTGCTCAAATGGACAGTCACCTGGCTCGCAGCTCAGCTGCAGTTTAAGAAAGCTCAAATTGGACCCATGCAACGGTAGTATTTATATAGTGAAGTAGTTGGTTCCTAGTCAATAGTATAGACAAGACAGATGTCTTCATTTTAGCTATGGTACCTCTTCTGTTTTCAGATTATCTTGGATTTTCAGCTTTAAAGACTTTTTCAGTTCCAGAGAGTGATAATTACAGTACCACAGATAACTTCAATATAAATAAAGGCTATTAAAACTCACTCTGTAAGAAACAGACTCTGCCTGAACTTTGTACAAATGTGCCTGAATTCCCAGGAAAATCAAGATTACTTTAGTATAACTTGTATATGGAAATTTTTAATACCTACACTTTCAGAGAATTAGCATTTATCCTTCTGTTACACTTCTGTTGTTTTACAGAATCACAGAATGGTAGGGATTAGAAGGGACATCCTCAAGTCCAACCCCCTGCTAAAGCAGGTTCATCTCATTCAGGTTACGTAGGAATGCCTCCAAGTGGGGCTTTGCTCATCACATTTTGTATTGGAAGTAGTTATTCTTAGTGGAATCCCTCACTTCATTGAGTAAATGTCATATTTTTAATTATTTTGTCATATCACTAGAGTTTTTGAAGACATGGTAGTCACTGTGGTTTTCATCATGCTTTTCTGTGATAAATCTTTTAAAATCACATAGCTTATAGCTTACATCTTCATACATTTGTGGCCAAGAAGGCCAACGGCATCCTGGGATGCATCAAGAAGAATATGGCCAGGAGGTCGAAGGAGGTTCTGTTCCCCCTTTCCTCTGCCCTGGTGAGGCCTCATCTGGAGTCCTGTGCCCAGTTCTGGGCTCCTCAACTCAAGAGGGACAGAGAACTTCTGGAGAGAGTCCAGCACAGGGCCACCAAGATGTTGAGGGGACTGGAGCATCGTCCTTATGAGGAAAGGCTGCAGGAACTGGGGCTGTTTAGTCTGGAGGAGACTGAGAGGGGATCTCATTAATATTTAGAAGTATATATATGGTGGATGTCAGGAGATTGGAGCATCTCTTTTTTTCTATGGTATCTAGCAACAAGACAAAGACTAATGGGCTGAAGCTGGAACACAAAAAGTTCCATTTAAACATAAAGAAAACCTATTTCACTGTTAAGGTGACGGAGCAGTGGCACAGGCTGCCCAGAGGGGTTGTGGAGTCTTCTTCCTTGGAGGTCTTCAAAACCTACCTGGAAGCGTTTCTCCGTGACCTGATCTAGGTGGACCTGTTTCTGCAGGGCGGTTGGACTGAATGATCTCTAAAGGGATGCACCTTTCCAACCCCTACCATTCTATGATTCTGTGATACATTTTTACTGGTAAAGATATTTATGCATCAGTCTTTTTGCATGTGGTTACATTTAGCTTACTGAAACTGCAACTAGTTTACACTTCTGTAGAAAAATATCTGGCCTAAAGCCATACACTATCAGTTATTCTCAGTAATGGCATGAGCTTTGCAGAAATCTTATAACACTATTGGTTTTTTAAAAATTCTAATTTTGACCCTCCTATTTAGAGATCTTTTAGCTTTCTGTGTTCTATTCCCTGTTGATTCAGGAAACTATAGTTTCCTGCTACATCAAACTCTGCTTGAGCAGAGCTGGGAGGAAACTTCCTGATGGAGTTTTTGTCTCTGGAAAAAAAATCCTGGTTTAAATCTGTCATGTGATTGTGTGGAATACAAAGTAAGTATGGCTAACACAGGTAGCTGTGTAATCAAGATGAATAACAACAATGAAAAAGCCTGTGCCAGCTAGGTAGGATTTTAACTTCTTTGGTTTGCAAGTATCACAGCTCCTAAGTTTTGTAATGAGAACAGGCCTCATCAACAAGAATGCTCTGATATTTTATCACATTTTCTACTGCTGATGTTATTTAGGCTAAAACAAGACTGGCCTTTAACAGAAATAGTATTCAGCAAAAATAATAAAGTCACTTCAAAGAAAATGTGTAGATTTATTTATGTTCACGAAGACTTATGGCTTCCTGCATATATCAATGTGAGTCTAACCCTCTCCTTCCAGAGGTGTATTGATGTGGAGGTGTGCAGTGACATAGAGGGTGTCATATAGCCATCCAAGTGCTCAACAACAAATAGAATTTGTATGGAACATGGCCCTCTACCTGCTTGCCATGAAAGCTGTGCTTCATGATTCCAAGTATGGATCAGTGTTTCTGCCTCCTAGGATTTTGTATCATACTTAAGTTAAAGATATTTAATTGCTTTAACTTGTTCATGAATACTGTATGCTTATCAGAATTAATATAGAGCATAATGCTGAAAAGAGGGAGATGTCAAATAAAAGCAATTAGACATCTAAAACACAGAATAATTTTATAAATCTAGTTCCAGCTAAACAGCAGTTTCATAAATACTGAAGAAACTACAGCCAGCACAATGCCATGGAAAAGGTTTAGCTATTCTTCTTTGAGGAGAACTGTTGGTAGAGACATTAAATTTAGTAACATTTCTGAAGCAGATGGTCTTTAATGCTCCAGTAACAAGATTTTCTGAATTGAATTTTTAAAAGGCAATCCTTAAACTGTATCAATGTTTGGAGGATGCCTAATTACACATAGTTAGAAGAGTATAGCTTTCATCAGTAGTGTATTCCTTTCTGTGCTCAGAGTGGGCTTAATTTCTGTGGCTGTGGAATAACACTCAAGAAGACCACAAGGAACAGAAACATGGCAAACATTTTGCACGATCATACGATGTAATTCCAGCTGGACTTACTATTTTCAGAGTTAATTCTTGCAGTTCTTAGAGTTAAAAAGCTGTCAAGTGATTTAATTAGAATAATTGCATAGTTTTCTTTTTTAATAAAAAGAAAAAAAGGGCAGTGGAGAATAATCAATTTTGAAACAATGAATAAGAAACAAAGAAAATTTATGCTGAAATTAAGCATTTTTTGTTCCTAATTTGTTCTGTGACTGTGTAATAATAATGACTCTAATCTGCAGCCCTGGGCATATTAATAATGCTGCACATATCCATTGCCCAGTGCTCATTTACAAGGGAACACATACAGAACGAATTGGTGAAAGGAAATGATAAATTAATTAAGAACTTGCACTTACAATGCAAGTGAACTAAGTTGACTATAAGCAGATCTTTGAAGTATTACTAAAGCGCTGCTACAAAAGGGTGGTGTGTGTGAGAAGCATATCATTCTTCTCCAGGATAAGTTCAGCTCAGACAATACTAATGTACCTCCAATTCTTCTCTCCCCTCAAGCTCGCTGTTGTTCACATTCAGATACATTTCCAAAGGAACTGCAAGGAAGCAAGTACTCTCTACTAAGTAATATGTCATATACAGTAACTCTTGTTTTTTATTCAGAGGTTGCTGTACAGTATTGTGTCTGACTAATCACCGGCCTTTGGACATTTATAATGACTGTCCAGGAAGGTCTTCAATTGGCAGTGTGGACTAACAGCTGTTGAACGACACTGTACCACCCAGATTTTGAGAGGAACAGGGAAAGTGATTCAGTTTCATAATTAAATTTTTCCTTTGAATTCAGGTGTTTCTTTTTCAAGTGATTTGCTAACTCTAAGATTTATGAACTCCACCACACATAACAGCTGCCGATACGAGCTGCAGATATCAAATTGCTCGGTGAGTCTGTGCACGCATACATCAAGAAACATGAGAGGAAATTGAAATGACTATGTCTTATGAGACTGGCTGATAACTACCACTCTGGAGGGAACCATAGGGTGTGCTTTCGCAGTAGGGAGAAATAGGCAAGCAGCTTGGAGAGAACATTGGTAATGGCGAATATATTTTCTTACTGCTTATTAATATGCCTTCTGAAAGACTGTCTTGGTGACCGTTAGGCCATTTAGTAGCATTTCAAGGACATGCAAAAAACCTCTTCTGCTGTAACCAACAGAATATATGACTAGGTGGTATCTGAAGTTTCAGGATACCCAGCTTCTGAGAGCAATCCAGCCACCTATCCAGCGTATGCATTGCAGCAAAGTTGCTTCTGAGGCTTGGGCTCTGTACATGAGAAGTCTGCTGTTACAATTCCTTCAATAACTGCTTGTTGAAATGGGCTTTATGGGATGTGGACCAGAGGCTTCATGGTACATCATTTCACTCTTGGGAAGGGGCTACGACTTGCAGTGAGAAAGATGAGACCTTCCTTTAAACCTTCCCAATCTGACTTCCAAGTGGCAGGCAAGACCTGCCCCATCAAGTACTCACTGCTGAGGGCTTCTCTGTCACCCCACCTCTTAGCTGACTTCTCTCTCAGAAACTAGAATAAAGATGTAATCTCTCTCCCTAAAAATATTTGAATTAAGAATATATCTCAGCAGTTCATACTCAAAGGTCCTGTGACTCCTGTGACAGGACCTTTGAAATATTTGTTTTGAGGGAACGAGAGAGCAAGGCAGCAGGTCCTCATGTGGACAGGCTTTGAGGAAGAGACTTCTGATTCAGCAGGTTGCTGGTGTGAGTCCCTGGTGCAAGTGCAGTGAGATACCAGAAAGGATGGTGTGTGACATGCCCACACATTTTGCTATAGGACAGGCATGGGTTCTCCTTACTGTACCTCTGTCTTGCTAAACTAGTCCTCTTCTGTCAACAATGTTTTACTCACTTTGTTGTGATGTGAAGTCTCTCCTTATCCTTTGTGAAAGATGTAGCCAAATGAATTGTTGTTGTGTAGTAGGATCTTCCCTTAAAAAGATTTTATGCAACATGTTATTTTTCAATTTAATTCCAGTATCATTACTTTATTTTTAAATCTTTTCAGACTTTTTTCTTGTGCTAAAGGATTGAAAATAATTAGAATGAAGTTATCAACAAGAGAATTTTGAGTTTGATTCATGAAAACACATTTTTGGAAATCTATTTTTGTCATTCATTTGGGATGGACAGAATTATTTTACAGCTTTGCATGTAAAGTGGATGCATTTGCTCTAAAAACATATTGGCAAGTTGTGATTAGAGGCGTCAGTGAGAAGCTGCAACTGAGCCAGTTATTTAACCATTTATTTTTTGATTTTTTTTTCTCATACAAGGAAAATCACAACCTTTACCATATAAAATTGAAAGGGAAGTTTATAAATAAGTGTGGCTGAACTGTCAGTCTAAAAATTTATCTTATAATTATCTAAATCTTAATGTTGAAAGGGAAAGCATAGAAGAAAGATCTTTTCTAAGAGATTTTCTCTCTAGTGTGAGTCATATGCTGGCTGATAAGAAGTCAGATATAGTGCAGTATTTCATACTATCTTCACGCACAGAGTTTTGGACAAGTCACATAATACTGTTGACACTAAAAATGTTAACATGAAGCAACTGCTGTTGTTTCACCTTGGCTTAAAGGCAGATTCGAGTCACTCGGATAAATATTTCTCAGAAGATCATGCTTTCTCTCGTGCAATCAACAAGAAAATAACAGTCCACCTTCTAGAATAATCTTAACAGTAAAAAAAAAAAAAAAAAAAAAAAAGAAGTATGACTGTGTATGGTAATCTGGCAAAGATGCATAGGAGAATCCCGTCTTCTCACCAATGAGGTTGCAGCACATGGCACCAAAACCCAAATATAGGAATGTAAAAGTACACCAGCAACTCAGATAGCCCAAGTAAACATGATTTTCCTTTACAATGAGAATAGCAAGGGGAAAACTGGGATTTGTGTTATGAGAGGGAAACTATGACAGAGGAAGCAGCATCTCAGTCAAGAGGTGAAGTGAAAGGACTGCTCTGATTAATACAAAGTACCTGGCTTTGTGTGCTGTCTTGAACATTTGTTTCCATTTTATTCAAAATTGTTTTTTTAAAATTTAATGTGCTAAGAATTAAACTGGAATAGGAGCAGTTTAAAGTGACAAGATTACCTAACACTTGATTCTAAAACATCAGTGAAAACCTACCCCATGCTGTCTGATGGTGCAACTATACTAGATCTGCCCAAGATCAGATACAGGAGAAACATCAGAAATGACAATTTTGGATCTGATATGAGAGCTCACAAAATCAGATTCCTGAGGTATTACAAATAGTAATAAAGGCATTTAATAATTGTTTCACTTCACATGATGTTAATTTTTCAAGCTTTAAGACTTGTCATTCATCCTTGTGAGCAAAATAAAAACAGATTTTTCGTCTTTGATGAGAATTTTCATTTTTCTGAGTTTCATATTCTGAGCATAGATAGAATGCCTCCCCAAAAGTCCTGCTTGTTGGTGGAATGCCGACCTCATCTCTCAATAAGTATAATATGGAAAATAAATCAATGAAGTATTTTCATTTGTTTGGCCTCAGACTACTTATACTTGCTTAACACCATCACCTTCATCTGTGGGAGCTGGATTGCTATTGTATCCCATGCTGTCCTGCTGTTTTCTTCCTCTGCAAACCAGCTTGCCCACTCCACAGTTTTTCTGTGCTGCCTGACAACTATTTGGCTGTAGTGCTTTGACTGCCTCTTCCAGTGAGAAAGCAAACCTTATACCCTGTGTAATTAATTTTCTCCTATGATTTCCTCTCCTTCTTGTTCAGTAAATGAAACTGCTGCTCCAAAAGATATTGGTGAAAGTTTAATATAGATTTGGATTCTGATATTGCTAGGCAGAGTTGTCATTTATTCAAAACTGGTAAGGGAGGACTGCCTACTTATTTAATTTGGGCTGTTCTCTTCTTCATGTTATACAGGAGATAATTTGAGTGACAGGTTGAGTAGATGTGGGAAGGAAGGTACTGTAGATAACACTGTGGATGATACTTTGTCATAGCAGCTCTCTCTGGAAAGATACTTGACAAACACCCAAACACACAGCATGCATCAGTTTGGCTAAGGGTTGGATCTCACCTTCTATCTGTTCCTTGCAGCTGCCACATGGCATTTGCTAGCCTTGACTTACTCTTAACTGATGGGTTAATGGTCTACTATTCTCTAGTATCTCTTGGTGTCGTGTATATTCTGTGTATCGCCAGACAGTTTCTCTCTCACTTCCCAAAGTCTCTCCTAATTTTGTGCACTCTATATAGCCTTATAATGGGAGAGTTTTCAAAAATGTAAAGCTGAACTTTACATTTTTAATCTCTGGCAATTACTCTTAGCTGAACATTGAACAACTGGGAGAAGCACTGCCCTGCACAGTAAGGGTGGAATAACAGATGTTTGAAATGGACTCACTGGAGAGCTGCCTGAGGCTGGTACATGCAGGGAGCAGTGTCCAGCTTGTTGCTGGACACAGTCAGCTGAATGTACAGAAATGACTAGGAATGGGATAAAGAAGATCACTCCTGCTCACTCTGGGGGTTGTGCTGTATTTCTTTTTTTGGCTTGCATCAGCCTCTTTGGCTAACCTGTCACTGCTGCTGGAGGGAATATCACCTAAGTTCCTGTCCAACAGGCACATTTTCTCATTATCATGGGGGTGAGCTGCTGTTATCCCATAATCTCTGAATCAGGTACCTCATGACATGCATAGCTTTAACAAAGCTCTTTGTAATTGAGGGATTGGTTGCTATGGTCTGCTTTAGGCTTGTAGTTCTCTGACATGAGGGAATACAACATGTTTTGCTACCACTGCATGAAAACTTTCAAAATACTTTTAATATTAAACTTCTAATTTTTATATTTCAAACTACAAAACCACTTAATGATGGAAGGAGAGAGTTTAAAAAGCCTCCAGTATTAAACCTGCAGCACAAATTATCAGTGTTTAGCTCTCGTATGTAACTGTGATGTTGAGGTTAGCAGGATTTGCGAGTAAGATTTCTCTGAAATGTATTTGCTGTGCCCCGACTCCTCTACACATATATGTACAACCAGTTTTGAAAGAAGAGTCCTTTTGCTGGTTTTGAACCTGGCTACAACCACCTTTGTTAGATGGCCTCTCTTTAACTCCAGTAGTAGATGACACAGGCTGTCCCTATCCACTTTCTGTGATAATTATGATCTTTTAGTCCTCTATAATTTCACTCAGGTACATTCCAATTTTTCCAGGCTGTCTGAAATTAGTCTGCTCCATAGCTTTTAATATCTCTGTCAACTGTACTAAAAAATTTTCCAGTTCAATTCATCTCCTTTGAAGTTTGAGTATCAGGACTACTCAAAGTATTCAAGGTATTGCTTTCAAGTAAAGGATTTGTACAGTGATGCATTTACATTTTGTGTTTTGTTCTCTTATAAATTCCCAAAGCATACCTTAGTTTTTTTGACTACTGTTGAACTTGGAACTGTTGGTTTTGTGCAAAAACCTGTGCCAGCTGCCAGGTCTCACTACTGAGCAGGAGTGGCCAGCCCAGGGCCCATCTTTCCCCTGTGTGCAAACTTCACATTTTCTGCACTGGATTTAATCCATTTTCTGATTTGGCTGTTGCTTCGTGGGTTATTACTCCTTCTGCTTCCTCTTACCAGAATTCTCTTAGCTCAAGGACATGGACCAAGCCGGTCTGGGAAAGGCCAAAATCTTCTTTAGAAGATATACAACCCTATTTGTCACTTTTGTGAAAAGCTTCATAGGGCAAAGATGCAGTTTCTAGAGGTGACACATCTGACCTCCAACTTGCAACAAAACTTATCTTACTTCCTCCCAAAAGCGCAACACATTTCTAGAGGCATTGCTGCTGTCCACCTGTCTTGAGGCTGACTGTGAAGGTGGTGAACATATCACAAGTGTCACAGATCCAGTTAATGGATCAAGCTTCAATTTGATTTAAAAAACAGTTAAAAACTGGACTGGGAGGTGTTCCCACAGATGAAACATCACAAATCATAATGCCTCAGGGTAAGGGCAGCAAATTTATTTCTTGTTATAGGAGTCCACCTATAGAGTAGTGTCATAGAGGTTGCCTAGATCTGGAATTTTGCCCTTTTAAGAGATGTTTACAAATCTTTCCTCTGGATTAATTCAAACAAAATACTAATAATGCCTTGAGTTCAAGAGACTCAGCTATTTAACATATCAATAAGTTCTTAAAAGCATTTTACTATCAATGAACTTTACATGCATCAATGGACTACCACCCTTGTACACCACCCTCTGTGTGCATTAGAAATTTTTTCCAGTTCTCTATTGGAGTTTGGGAGACTGAGTCCCTTGGAGTATTTTTGTCGTTCGTTGCAGTCTCATTATAAAATGAGAATGAAAATTAAAAAAAAATTACTGTCCACGTTTCAAATGTTCAGCACATAAAACTACAAAAGGAAAAGTGGCAATGCAAAATGCTCATTAACATTTTACACAATTTTGAATACTTTGTACTAAGGACAGAACAGGCACATCTGCTTCTTTTGCTCCCACATGTTATTGGCTCAGAATGGGAAAATGTTCTTTTCATATTCTATGAGGCTTAGGAGGTTATTTTAGTCAACGTTACACAAATTTTCCAATAAACTTCTCCTTCTCTCTCTTCTGGAGCTACTTTGCATGGTTTTCTCTCCATTTTTGATAGCTTACACCTTTTTTAGCTGTTTCTTAAGAGAGGCTATTACATGTTCATCCTTGTAGCAGGCCAATTTTTATTTGATCTGATTTTACTAATTCTGTAAGTTTCATCTACTTTCCATTTATGCTTTTCCTTCTGTACTTCTTTCTCAGTTTTACAAGTCCTTTATTTCATCTTCCTCTTTCTTTCTCTTTCCTCTCCTATACAGACAGACATGTGAGATCTCTGATTATTAACAGCAGTTCATAATTAATTTTAATTACATTATTGTACAAACCTTGTGAGGAAAGCCAGGAAAACTGTAAAGTTGCTTTGCAGTGTGATTGATATATTCTTTTGTAATTAATGATCCCTGAGAATGTAATATAAAATTTGACCTAAAATAACCTAGCAAGGTTTAAGGAGGAGGAGTTTATTTTGTATTATCGCAGTCAGAATGCCCTCAGAAGAACTAACAGATCGAGATGTCTGGGATAATAGCCTTGAATATGTTTCCTGTTTCTTGGTAAAAGCTGAATCATTTCTCTGGGCTTAATCTGCCACTGCAGAAGTCAGCAAAGCACACGAGTCTTATGATGCATTGAGTGCTACAGGCATGTACTTTGTATGTGGTCTGGTGCATTTATGTAGATATGACTCTTGTGTGAAACAGGAATATGGGTTAATGGTGTTACCTTTGAATCATGTATGGAATAGAAAATTTTTGAATGTGTGAATATGTTTCAGTTCATAATGTTGCAACACGCATTTGTTTCTTGATAGAAGAAGAGTCAATGGAAAAGTACTATTGAACTACTAGCTCCTCTGATGTTGTGCTGTAGCTTGATGCAACTGTATCTCTGTTGTACTGCATATACTGGATTCTGACTCAGTAAAATGAAGAGTAATTACAATTTCCATACCATGATGCACAGTAAGTCAATGTCCATTTACACTTCAGTTTTTACACCTAAAACAGTGAAGTTTTCAAACGAAATTGAAAACTGTGGATTTTCCTAGGGAAAACAAAGGCAACAGCAGTTCGAGATGCAGCTTTGAGTTCTGGGCATTGGATTAATGGGAACCTGATGAAGAGCTGACTTCCTGGAGGAGCTGAGGTTGGCAATTGTTGTGAACTGTGTAATAAATTAACAGTGCTATGAGACAGAACAGATCATGATTTAATATTCTCTCTCTTGTAAATTGTGGTATGTTTGGGAACATAAGGTTATTCAATAAAAGAAAGACTTCAAAGGGCATTGTAACTGAATTTCTGAAACATTTTGGTGTGGTCTTTGTGAAGCACACTCCAAAAGAAACATAGGTTTGTGTGGAGCTGTTCCTGGTAACAGGGAAGTGGCTGTAAAAACGGCTCCTCTAAGAAGTTGCTTCAAACTTTCCCCAGCTCTGAGTTAGACTCACTTCTGGGGCTGAGTCAATTAGGCTCCTCCAAGATCACCTTTTAAGAAGTCAGAAGTGGAGAGTTCTTTAATGAATGGTGATGGAAGGAGTTGAAGGAGAGCAAAGAGAGCATGCAAATCCCAGGGTCAGTGAGGGAAGAGAGAAAGAAATGTGCTGGAGCAAAGACTTCCCTGCATCCAGTGGGGAAATTCCAGCTGTACGCCTGCACCCTGTGGAGGGGCGTGGTGAAGCTGAGAGCTGTTGGCAGTTCTTAGAGGACCCCACGCCAGGGGTAGTGACTTTGACTAGAGGAGGCCAAGAACTTGTGTGAAGGTGACGTTGCAGCAGAAGGTGCCTGGATACTGCTGCCACAGAAGAGTCCCACACTTGTGAGTTTGTGAGAAGCAGCTGCAGCCCTTGGGAAGGGCTCATGCCAGAGAGGTTCATTAAAGAACTGTATAATGTGGGAGGAACCTCATATTAGAGCTGGGGAAGAATGCAAGGAGTTATCCTTCTCTGACAAAAAAGAAGTATCAGTGACCATTTGTGAGGGACTGACCACATCCCCCATTCCCTATTCGAGTGGTTGTATATTTCTCACCATCCTGCTTTTTTTTTTTTTTTTTTTCTTTTTTTCTATTCTGTTTCTTGTAGGTAGTATAATAAGCTTTCCTCATTTTCCTCTCTAAGTCGAGCAGTCAAGTCTGTTTTGTCCAGAACATAATTGGCAGTGAGCCCTCCCGCCCCGCCCTTATCTTGATCCACAAGATCCTTGATTATTTTTTTTTCTCTCATCTCAGTGAGGCCTCTGCTATCCTGTGGAAGGTGGCAGTGTATGGGGGCAGTGAGTAAGAGGCTGCATGGTGCTTCATTGCTGGCTGGGCTTGAACTACAACAAAGGATCTGGACATCCTTGCAGTACAGTAGGGATTTACAGATAAGCAGATTAAATTGTCTGTGTCTCTGGAGAGAATTGGTTTAAATGTTTTTATCTTCTCTAACTAAAACTTTACAAAATAAAGCTATGTTTCAGAGAAAAATGGTTTCTGTGTCTTGTCTACATCCTGTGATAAAAGCCATCTGAAAAAATGAATTAAAAATCTATAGAAATCTACTAGGATGTGAGAAAATGACCTTAATAAACTTCAAATTACATAGGTGAGTGATATAACATTTATAGATTTAACAAATATATCAGTTGTCGTGCTGTATCTTATAGGGGCAGACTGATGTTTTCAGGTCTAATGAAGTAAGAGCATTTTGAAGAAATGCTTCTCTTTAAAAGAATAGAGGGTTGTATATGGCATGTGAGGTTTCTAAAACAGGGAGCTACTTGGAGAAAATTCTGGAAAGGTATATGAGAGAAGGAAATGTAAATTAATTTGCTACAGAAGAGCCTTCTATAATAACGTTATGGCATGTCACAGAATCACAGGATCTTAAGGGTTGGAAGAAACCTCAAAAGATCATCTAGTCCAACTCCCCTGCCAGAATAGGACCACCTAAAGAAGGTCAAATAAGAACTCATCCAGGCTAGTTATCTAAGAAGGCCAGTAAGAGTTCAATATTATCTTTAGTTTAACTTGCTTAAAATGTGACATTTATGATATGAAAATTAGACAGGTAGGAAAGACAATTCATAAGTTCTTGGAGCATTGAAAGGCTTGTTTTCACATGAAAGTCATCAGATCCATGGAATGTCAGCTTTCCTAAAAATGCAGTCTGTATTAAGAATCCAAAGTTAACGTTTCAAAAAGAATGTAACTAAACACTGTAACTTAATGCATATCTTTTAAACTCAGGAAGGTGTGGAATTATCTTTTAAAGTCAGATACTAAGCTTTGCAATAGGCTGCTGTTAACCACCTATGCACTAGTGGTGCATAAATATTTGAGAAGTAATTCTGTTCTTGAAGGAAGCAAGATTTTTCCTCTAGTTAATCCAGGATATAAAGTTTTAAAATACTTATTTCTCTGCTGAATACTTGAGGATTGAAATTTATTATATGAGAGTCCTTTAATTCTCTTAGGCTGTGTTTAGAAACTAAGGCAAACAATCAGGGAAGCAACTAAGCAGGAATAAAGTTCTTTATAATGACTAGTGGTAGGACATTTGTGTATGCAATATATCAGTTCTGGAATAGAATTCTTAATTCAACAGGTATTTAACACTTACATGAATTTGCAATATTGTAGAGCCCTCTGCAAATCATGTAGTAAGTATTGCATTAAAAAAGTGCTCTGATACAAGGAGAATGAGTTACTTATAAATGAAAATTGAAGTGAACTGCAATACCTGCAGACTTTTTTGCCATGATGTGGTATGTACACTAGTATTAACATGGTACAATATCAAGGGAACAGTATCAACATGACATCTACTCTACTCTTTTTGAGAGAACGTTTAATGTTATTTTATGGCAGCTCTACAGAAGTGGAGTTGTGATGGTTTAACACAATCTCAACTGAGTACTGCAGTACTGCTGGTACTGCTCTGAGAAAGATCTTCTAAGCTACAGCTTTAGAATATGTCAGCAAGTAAAGCAGGGAAAGGACACAGCTCAGTGCTATATATTCAAAGAAGAGGATACAAATCCTCTTTTGACATTCTGGTGAGTAGACATGATGTCCATGCTGGTTTAAGGGTAGTCTTTGACACAAGACCAGGTAAAACATCCTCCCAGCACAGCTGTTTGATGTCTTGCAATGGTATCATTCCTGAGGGTACTCTTGGCACAGTTACTGACTATTGGTGAGCTGCTCATTGCTGCAGGATGGAGAAAGGTATAAAGAGTCCTCATCAGGTGAGTTGTACAGAAAAGAGATGGTCATTATAGAATCACAGAATCATAGAATGGTAGGGGTTGGAAGGGACCTTTAGAGATCATCCAGTCAAACCCCTCTGCACAAGCAGGTCTACCTAGATCAGATCACACAGGTCCAGGTGGGTTTGAAGACCTCCAAGCAAGGAGAATCCACATCTTCCCTGGGCAGTGTGTGCCAGGGCTCTCTCACCCCCACAGTGAAATAGTTTTTCTCATATTTAAATGGAATTTGATATGTTCCAGCTTCATTCCATTACCCCTTGTCCTGTTGCTAGATGCAATAGAAAAAAGAGATGCCTCAACCTCCTGACACCCATTATTTAGATATTTGTAATTATTAACAAGATCCCCCCTAAGTCTCCTTTTCTCTAGACTAAACAGCCCCAGTTCACACAGCCTTTCCTCATAAGGAAGATGCTCCAGTCCTCTGATCATCTTGGTGGCCCTGCACTGGACTACTCTCCAGCACTTCCCTGTCACTCTTGAGCTGAGGAGCCCAGAACTGGACACCGGACTCCAGATGAGGCCTCACCAGGGCAGAGTAGAGGGGGAGAAGAACCTCCCTTGACCTACTGGCCACACTCTTCTTGATGCATCCCAGGATCCCATTGGCCTTCTTGCCCACGAAGGCACATTGCTGGCTCATGTTCAGTTTATTATCAACCAGGACTCCCAAGTCTCTCTCTGCAGAGCTGCTCTCCAGTGGGTCAATCTCCAGCCTGTACTGGTGCATGGGGTTGTTCCTTCCCAGATGCAGGACTCTGCACTTGTCCTTGTTGAATCTCATGAAGTTCCTCTCTGCCCAACTTTCAAGCCAGTTGAGATCCTGCTGAATGGCAGCACAGCCTTCTGGGGAATCAGCCAGTCCTCCCAGTTTGGTGTCATCAGTGAACTTACTGAGGGTACACTCTGTCCCCTCATCCAGGTCACTGATCAAGATGTTGAACAAGACGCCCCAGAACCCATCCCTGTGGAACTCCACTGGCCACAGGCCTCCAACTCAATTCTGTGCCATTGATCACCACCCTCTGGGCTCTGTCATTCAGCCAGCTCTCGATCCACCTCACTGTCCACTCATCCAAGCCACACTGCCTGAGCTTTCTGATGAGGACATTATGGGAGATAATGTCAAAAGCCTTGCTGAAGTCAAGGTAGATGACATCCACTGCTCTCCCCTCATCTAGCCAGCCAGTTATGCACTCATAGAAGGCTCTCATGTTGGTCAAGCAGGATTTCCCCTTGGTGAATGCATGTTGACTCCCCCTGGCAACCATCTTTTCCATCATATGTTTAGTGACGACACTCAGGATGAGGTGTTCCATCACCTTTCCAGGGATGGAGGTGAGGCTGATCAGCCTGTAGTTTCCAGAGTCATCCTTCTTGTCCTTTTTAAAGACTGGAGTGACATTGGCCTTTCTGCACTCCTCAGGTATCTCACCTGTCCTCCATGATTCTTTGAAAATGATGGAGAGTGGCTTAACAACCACATTAGCCAGCTCCCTCAGCACTCTGGGATGCATCCCATCAGGACACTCACTTGTGACATTGACTTGTGAGTGTTAAGCTTGGCCAATAAGTCTTTAACCTCTTCCTCTTCTACCTAGCGCAAGTCCTCTGCTGTCCTGGCCATCCTGTTATCCTTACTGGACTGGGCTTCCGGAGGGCCAGTCTTGGCTGTAAAGACTGAAGCAAAGAAGGCATTCAGTACTTCGTCCTTCTCTGCATCCTTGGGCACCAGGGCACCCTCTGTGTTCAGCAGTGGGCCCACATTCCCCTGCATCTTCCTTTTGCTGAAGTACCTGAAAAACCTCTTCTTTAACTTCCCTGGCTAAATTTAATTCTAGAAGGGCTCTAGCCTTCCTAGCTGCACCCCTGCATGCCCTGGCAATGTTACTCTACTCTTCCCAAGAAGCCAGCCCCTGTTTCCACCTCTCATAGATGGCTGCTTTCTGCCTGAGTTGTCACAGCAGATCCTGGCTCATCCACGGAAGCCTCCTGCCTCTTTTTCCTGCTTTCCTAAATGTGGGGACACATTGATCCTGGGCTTGGAGGAAGTGGTGCTTGAAGATCAACCAGCTCTCTTGGGCACTTTACCATCTAGGATCTTATCCTGTGAGATGGGAGGTTGAAGTCCCCCATGAGAACCAGGGATTGAGATTGTGAGGCAGCTATCAGCTGTTCAAAGAAGGCCTCATCCACTTCCTCTTCCTGATCAGGTGGCCTGTAACAAGCTCCTACAACAGTATCACTTACCTTACCCTGCCCCTTAATTTTCACCCACAAGCACTCGACCTGCCCCTCATCCCCACTCAAGCAGAGCTCAATGCACATTAATTGCTCCTTCACATAGAGAGCAACTCCCCCTCCTCACCTTGTTGGCCTTTCCTGTTGGTTCTTTCCTGAACAATATATAGCTCTCCATGGCTGTGCTCCAGTTATGTGAGCACTCCCACCACGTCTCTGTAACCGCAATGAGGTCGTAGCCCTGCATCTGTACCCACATCTCTGGTTCCTTCTGCATATTGCTCAGGATGTACATGTTGGTGTACAGGCAAAGAAGGGGCTTACCCAAACACACAAGTTTCCCTGGACGGGCCCTACTTTTTTTTTTAACCAGGGTCCAAGGCATATTGGATTCACTGGAGGCCCGTACCTGATTGTGGAAGAGTCTTGTCGATCTCCACCTCTGCCCCTATAACACTACAGAGTCTACTAATGGTTTCCTGCAGCTCTTTCACCTGACACTGCAGCTCTTAAACTTAGGGCCACCTAGGACACCTACTTACCTCAGCAGCATATGTCAGATGCATGTAGTCAGATGCTGTTCTTTGAATAGTCCTCCTGAGTTGCCTGCCCCTTTTTCCAAAGGTCATCAACTCTCTTGTTCTCCCCTGACTTCAGGCCAAAGCTCTCTGTCCAGTCAGGCTGCTCTTCCCTGCTGGCTTGTCTCTCTTCACAGGGAGACAGTCTACTTCTGCACCTTGAAGATTTCCTTCTTGAAGAAAGTTCCCCCTTCCCAGAGCCTTTTGCCCTTCAGAACTGCCTCACGAGGACCTCTCTCAGCCAAACTCCACCTCACCAGGCCCAAGCCTTCCCTCCCCAGGTCCAAGGTGGCAGTTCTGCTGATCCCCCTTCTTACGTGTGACAGGATTAAAAAAGTTATCATTTCATGCCCAAGATGGCTGCCAGCCATCACATCACCCACAGGTGCTTTGCTGTCCACCAGCAACAGATTGAGTACAACGCCTTCCTGGTGTCTCTCAACAGCTGTGTCAGGACATGATCTCCCACGTACTCCAGGAACCTCCTAGACACACCTTTCCTCTATCTGTCTGGGACTCTAGGGAAGCCATGCCAAGGAGTTTCAAATGTGCATGTGTGATAAAAGGTGGAGTGGCCCAAGAATGGTTCACTTTTGCTGTGCATCTCTGTGCACATGGAACGGCTCCCTTGGTGCTGGCCTTTGAGCCTCTAGGTATGACAATGCTCTTAGAGCCTTTGTGGCACTGATGGTGCAGGGTAATTCTGTCTATCCCTTCCGTAGGGCGGGGACTCTCCATGGCAGGGACTCTATGTCCATGGATCTAAAGATCCATGTTCTAAAAGAGACTATTTCTGCACAGTGATGAGAAGGCACATGTTGAGAGGTGCCTGGTGCTGTAGGACACTCCTCCCTCCTTCGCCTGCCCTTGCTGTGCCTGCAGCTCTCAAGCTGCTGCTCTGCATTGGCTTGTGACCAAGTCTGCACCACAGGCAGAGCATCCAGAGCCCCATTCCATATTTGTGATGCCTGTTCCTTGGGCAGAGGGCTCACTGCTCAGAGACTGCAAGGTACATCTTCCCAGGGCTCCCCCTGGAGCCCCACTCTTGGACTCTGTTGGTGTGTCCCAAGTACATCTGATGCAGCATGCCCTGCCAAGCAGAGCCCCTCTGAGCAGGCTGCCCAGGGCTGTGCTGACTTGCGAAGGCTAGAGACTCCACAACCTCCCTGGGGCGCCCATGTGAGTGTCAGAGCATCCTCAAAGTCAGGGTGGGCTTTCATGTGTCCTGGTGGAATTTCATGGTTCTCCCTTGGTGCCCATCGGTTCTTGTCCTGTCATTGGTCCCTACTGCAGAAAGTCTGGCTCCCTTGCCCTCATTCTCTCCCATCTGGCATAAATACACACAGAGGCATCTTACCCTTCAAAGGGAAGCAGAGCAGAAAAATGGAAAAGATGGGAAAGGGGGTCTGGAAAAGCATTCTGTTTTGGTGCTACTTCCCTACCTCAAAGTGCTGCCCCACTGACTGCATCTAAGCAGGCAGGAACCTGCTACCTGCCCACATTCCCTAAGGAAGTGTTGCAGAGACACTCACAGACAGAGGGTTGGTTAAAACAAGCTGATTTATTGACATCTTTCCATTGCAAACAGGTCCTGGAGAGAAACAACTCTTTCCAACAGGATGGAGTTCTGATAATAGATGGGGTCAACACAAAAGACACAGGCACCAAGTCCAAAGAAAACAGGCTGATTTTTATTTATGTCAAAAACACTAAGATAACAAGTGAAATAATGCAACAAATTTAGTAAAGCAACCTCACCTGTCCTCCATGGTTGTTCAAAATGATGGAGAGAGGCTTAGCAATCACATCAGCCAGCTCCCTCAGCACTCTCGGATGCATCCCATCAGGACCCATTGACTTATCAGTGATAAGCTTGGCCAACAGGTCTTCCTCTTCCTCTTCCTCTTCCTCTTCCTCTTCCTCTTCCTCTTCCTCTTCCTCTTCCTCTTCCTCTTCCTCTTCCTCTTCCTCTTCCTCTTCCTCTTCCTCTTCCTCTTCCCCTCAGGGCAAGTCCCCTGTTGTCCAGGCCATCCTACTGTCCGTGCCAGACTGGGCTTCCATATGGCCAGTCTTGGCTGTAAAGACTGAAGTAAAGAAGCCATTCAGTCATCCAGCCTTCTCTGCATCCTCGGGCACCAGGGCACCCTCTGTGTTCAGCAGTGGGCCCACTCTCCCCCTAATCTTCCTTTTGCTGCTGATGTACTTGAAAAACTCCTTCTTGTTTTCCTTAAATTTCCTGGCTAAATTTAATTGTAGAAGGGTTTTAGCCTTCCTGGTTGCACCCCTGTGTGCTCTGGCAAAGTTCTTATACTCTTGCCAAGAAATCAGGTTCTATTTCCACCTCTCATAGATGGCTGCTTTCTGCCTGAGTTGTCCCAGCAGATCCTTGCTCATCCATGGAGGCCTCCTGCCTCCTTTTCCTGCTTTCCTACATGTGGGGATACATTAATCCTGGGCTTGAAGATCAACCGGCTCTCTTGGGCACTTCTACCTTTTCATCTCTTATCACATGAGATCCCTCCAAGCAGGTCTTTGAAGTCACCTCACCTGAAGTCTAGGGTTATGGTCTTGTTCTGTGTCCTGTGTCTTCCACACCGGATTTGAACTCTGCCATCTCATGGTCACTGCAGCTGAGGTTGCCTCTAACCTTCACACCCCCAACCAGACCCTCTCTGTTCGTCAGTACCAGGCCCAGCAGCACACCCCTCCTTGTTGGTTCCTCGATCATCTGCTACAGGAAGTTGTCGTCAGCAATCTGTAGGAACCTCCTGGACTGCGTGTGCTTGGCTGTGTGGCCATCCCAGCAAATATCAGGGTGGTTGAAGTCCCCCATGAGGACCAGCAACTGTGTTTGTGAGGCAGCTCTCAACTCATCCACTTCCTCCTCCTGATCAGGTGGCCTGTAAAAACTCCCACAACAATATCACTTACCTTACCCTGTCGCTTAATTTTCACCCACAAGCACTCAACCTGCCCCTCATCCCCACCCAGGCAGAGCTCAAAGCACATTGTCCTGGTTTAGCCAGGAGCAGCTTTTGGCTTGGTAACAGGGGGAGCGGGTTGCAGTGAAGACCCTCCCCCGGCTCCTAGGTTCAGACCCACCTCCGGCCCGGCTGGGCCAATCTGGCGCCTCTGCGATCACTATTTAGGGGACGGGAATTTGAAATGCGAGATGGAGGTGGAGAGTGATACAAGATGGAGGTCACCACGCGGACCCTTCAGCCAGAGAAGGAGGAAGGAACGAGAAGCAGTAGACCGGAGACCCCTCTGCAAGCCGTGGCGAGAATACAAGCTGTGCCCCTGAAACCTATGGAGATTCGTGGCAGGACTGAGAGCCACCAACAGCTCCGTGTGGGTGAGCCCGGACGGGCGGGGGACTGTGTGGGGAGACAGCCATGGCCCAGGCCGTGCTGGAGAGCCTGCAGGCCGCAGAGCAGCCCCACACGAGAGGCAGAGAGGAGCTGCAGCCTTTGGAATAAGTGGGCATCGGAGCAGCCCGTGCAAGTCTGCCATGCTTGTGAGTTACCCCACGGACTTGCAGGGAGGACTGGTGTGGAGTTCACCCGTCCTGAGGAGGGACAAACGGCAGAAGCTCTCGGAAACCGACTGACTGAACCCCCCACTGCCTGCCCCCCCGAACCGTTCAGGGGGGGGCAAGGTAAAAACACCGGGATCAGGGCTCTGAACCCGGGAAGAGGGGAGGGGTGGCAAGAAGGTGTTCTTAAAAAGGCTGGTTGGACTCTCCATTGATGTATTACTCTGGGTTGTTTCATTTTGGTTATGTTTTGGTTGATTTTGCATTAAATTATTTTCTGTTTTCTTCCCCAAAACCGAGTAGCCTGGTCTGTTTTGTCCTGAACCTTAAGCGGCAATTAAGCCCTCCCTGCCCTCGAGCAATCCTCAGCCTCTTCGGTACTCGAGGCTAATCGTGGCCTTTGTTCCCTGATGGGCCTAAACCACGACACACATTAATTGCTCTCTCACATAGAAAACAGCTCCACCTCCATGCCTTGTCAGTCTGTCTGTCCTGAACAATCCATAGCCCTCCATGGCTGTGCTCCAGCCACGGCAGCTGTCCCACCATGTATCTGTGACCGCAATGAGGTCGTAGCCCTGCATCCACACCCACATCTCCAGTTCCTCCTGCTTATTCCCCAGGCTGTGTGCATTGGCGTAGAGGTAGCGCAGGGGCTTGCTCAAACACACAAGTTTCCCTGGATGGATACAGGAGAATCCTCCCCAGTTTGGCTCAGGGTGGTCAGCCTTCTGCATCTCAACATGGTGTGTAGATAAGGGGCACTTATCATTGCATTCCCTGCCTTGTCCTGTTTCCCTGCTGTACAAGATAGCTTGTTCTATGTTACTTCTCCTTCCACCTCGCAAGTCCTTTAGTTTAAAGCCATCTTGATCAAGTTGCCTAGCCTGTTCCCACATATTCCAGTGCCCTTATGAAAGAGATTAATTCCATTCTTTCCTATCAAACTGTAGTCTGCAAAAAAGCATCCATTGTCATAAAACCCAAAACTGGAGACTATCATGGTGCTTTGTTGCTGGCTGAGCAAAACCACGACAGATGGTGTATGATTTGAAATGCTGAAAAAGTGTTTTTGATGAATGAAAATGCAATTTCAGACCTGAGAAGATTTTCACAATTTTACAGGGTATATTCAGAGAAAATATTTTATCAACAGCACTGATGATCAAGTCTGATGGAAATTAAAGGCTTTATTATGTTTTCACTAAAGAATATAAAATTTTATTTGATTTCTATAAGGGCAGGACACATCTTTAACTGTTTTTACAATGAACACTGCAGAACATGTTAGCTGTGTGCTTTTGCTCTTCAAATTTGTGCTAAATTGAATACTTTAACTGTAGAAGTATTTATCAAATAATTGTTGTATTTGTTACATTTCAAATTATTTAACAATTTTCCAATACCCTTCTAGCTTTTGTAAGTTAAAATATTCCTAGTGAGGCATCCTTTATGTCTTCATCTAGTTTTATGAGTGAGTAATTTCCAGCTCTACACATAGAGGCTTTTTAGCTTTCAATCTGTCTTCACTTTGTGTGTGGAGGTGACATCAATAAATACATAGTTTATCAGAGGTAGAGTTCTCTAGTAAGCCTTTCTCACCTGAAATCTATGGCTGTCGAGCTCTCTGTAGATATTATGCTCTTTGTTTAGTCTCAGTGAAATGACATCTTATTCAATCTTAGAGACTCATTTATGGAACAGTAGGAAATGCATCCTCTGTCTCGTTTTTTATACTGAAGTAGTTGATGTGAAAATCTAATCTTCAGGATGCAATTTATTGTAAAAGTTAAAAGAGATAATTAGATTTCAACTCCCCTTCTACCCTTGATCTGTTTGGTCAGTTTGGCAAAAACTGTCTTAATGCCTAGGTGATTGATGAATGTAATGCCACATGAATTTTACTTACTGTGTCCTTTGCATGTTTTACTGTTTACATGGAGGCATTTTCCAAGCCCAATAAGTGTATATTAGATGTCTGTATAAGAGCATTTCTTCCATGTTTTCAACAAATGATGCTAATGGTCTTTTTTGCTAAGGTCTGTCTTAAAACAAAATACCTTCACCTGCTGCACAGGAGGGCTAGTTCAATCCCTGAAACTTCTTGGGATGCCATGTAGAGAAGCGATAAGAGTCAGTGTCCCTATTACTTGTGTATCACACCTTTTTGGTGTGCTCCACTAAAGAAAGTACACAAGACCTTGTGCTGAGATCTCTTGAGTCATATATATCAGTAGAAAGACTCAAGTACTTTCAATGTCAAGACACATTCAGTGAACATGTCTACAGAATAATGGTATGGATTTTTTTAATAGATGGCTCCCTAAGAGAGTTGTACTGTTTTTGTAGTAGTCTGTAAGTCTTCAGAGGGAAAACATTTGTAAAGGTATTTCTCCTCCATTTTGACCTGAATAATTTTTTTTCTTCATATCAGAGAAGGTGTGTGCCCACGATGAAAACAGCAGTGGGTCAGCACAGAAGGAGATATCACCTTATGATATCATCCTTTGCCTTCAATCTGGAACAAACCACTAGTTCTTCTCTCTAACAGACGTCAGAGAGTAAATTAAAAAAAAAAAAAAAAACCAAAAAAAACCAAAAAAAGAGAAACAACACAAAGCCCAACAAACTCTACACAAAGAAATCTTAGGTACTGAAGAGAAAAATATGTTCTTGTGGTTGTGAACTGTTAAGCATGAACAGCTTTTCGGGTCACATAGCCAAGGACAAATTGCTTAAAACAGCTAACAAGCAAGCAAAACTCACAGCAAAAATCTCCAGTTTGTTTCCTCTTCCTTTTCTGTTGGGTTGAGATTAAACTTCACTTTCTACTTATTGAGAAACTTTTATGTATTACAGCCATCCTAGCACCATTAAGTGCTCAACCTGAATATGTAGTACATTTCAAAAGTGTCTGCTACATATTTTCTATTTTATCTCCTGTAACTCTGTTGCAATAAGCCTATAAAAGGTGTCACTTGTTCATTCACAGAAGAGCATTTCTAAAACTTGTTGGAGTTTCTTCACACAAGGAGCAAGCAGTCAAGACTAGCTAACAATGAAGGAAATCACTCTGTTTGGGAAATTGTGAACCACTACTGGCTGACATGCCTAGCAGAAGGATGTTTTTCACTCAAATTACAAAGATTTCTCAAGCCTCCAGTTGTTATGGAAGATAAAGAATCAGAAGTTTTTTCCTGAAGATTTCTCTTCAAACAAATGGTACCTGAACTGATAAACTGAAGCATAGATCTGTTTTGTTTCATCTTCCTCTTTTTACTGAGGGAAAGGTTTCTCTGGGGTCTGTGAGGGGTGTGCTACAGCAGCACTGCAAACCCCTGAGTGGGCCTGTGCTCAAGCTGATGAATCCTTGTAGCTGTTGTGCTACTACTTTGTTATCTTGCTACCTGCTTTCTGACCTCTGCACAATTATCCACCACAGGGTGTAGGCCTGTGCATAATTTTCTAGTGCTCTTCCAGCAGCCTGCATTCATTTCTTGGCTACTGTTTCACTGAGGTCATTTTATTCAACATTTGTATGATATTAGCAAAATGCCCTTCTGACTGCAGAGCAATGGGTTGCTATCATAGTAGAAACATTTTTGATAGGCAGAAAGAGACACAAAAGATTTCAAGTTTGCTTTAAATTCATTTCTTATTTATAGAACAGTGACTTGAAATTACTGGTCCTGATCTGTGTGAGTGCTTCTAACCTTCATGTTAATTTTTCTTTTATTCTACTACTGGAGTAACTTACAAATAGTTTCACTATTTTACCTTTCTCATGTAGATCAGGCTGTATGCAGTTTAAGGACCCACAGGCAGGCTTGACAGACTCATGACAGGCCTCTGCTACAGGTGGAACCAGTTTTGCTGGTCCTTGAAGGGAAGCAAGATGGAGAAAACCACACCATTTGAAGCTGTAATTCAATAATGCACTGAATTTCTGGTTAGAGATTAGCAATGAATGTGTTCTCACCAGTTACCTAATAATCAGGGTTACTGCTCTAATATATCTCTTTGCTGATGAACGTGATTTAGGAAAAAGCCTTTATTGCTTGTTTAAGACTTTCTGAGCTTTTCCCTGTCCTGCTATCAATCTTGACTGTCTCAAGGTGGCCTGCTTTTTTTACCTATTAGCGATTAAAAAAAAAAAAAAATTGTTATTCCTGTGATTATATTGAAACTAATGTTTTGGTTTTTTGTTACTAAGATTTTGGCAGATCAAGCAGGCTGCAGTCTCTGGCTTTTATGCCTATTTAAAGCTCTTTATTTGGAAAAACTCTAGATTGCCATGCTTTACTTCTTCCTATCCTTTTTCCATTAATATTTTGTTTATCAAACTCAGTAAGGTTTATTTCAGCTAATGGTCTTCATCATTGCTTTAGACTTACGGCTAAGAGCATGCAGATATCTAAAGAGTAAAACATGCAGTGCATAAGAAGCAGCACCTTGTTAAAGGCCTTCCCCAGCTGTAACCAACTTTTGCAGCAGTTGTTCTCTCAGGATTATCCACACAGAGTGAGTTTGAGGCTCTAACATAAAGACATGACCAAAGGGAGGGCATAGTGGGTTTTATTCTCTAGCAATTGTCTTAACTGCAACTGGTCACATCGTACACAGAAGATGTAACATAAAGCTGTCCTTGCAGTCTATATGCTCTGCTCTATGTGTTGCAACAACATCTGACTGAGGCACCTTGGCACAAGGAACTCCAGAGTGTGACAGTTTTTGTTAGAGAAGATGTCATGGTTTAGTAAGGAGCAGCTTTTGCTTGGTAACCGGTGGAGAAGGTTGCAGTGAAGTCCTGGTAAAGAGTTCTTAATCATCTTGGTGACCCTGCACTGAACTCTTTCCAGCAGCTCCCTGTCATTCTTGAACGGAGAGGCCCCAAACTGGACACAATATTACAGATGCAGTCTCATGAGGGCAGAGTAGAGCGGGAGGAGAACCACCCTCCTGCTAATACACTCCAGGATACCATTGACCTTTTTGGACACGAGGGTACATTGCTGGCTCATGTTCATCCTTCTGTCCACCAAGACCTCCATGTCCCTTTCCCCTACATTACTATCTAACAGTTCATTCCCCAGCCTGTACAGGTACATGAGATTCTTCTTTCCCAGACGCAAGACTCTACACTTGCCTTTGTTGAATTTCACTAGTTATCTCCCTGCCCAACCTTCCAGTCTGTCCAGGTCTCGTTGAAAGGCAGCACAGCCTTCTGGTGTGTTAGCCACCCCCCTCAGTTTAGTATCATCAGCAAACTTGCTGACAGTGCTTTCTGTTCCCTCAACATGGTCATTGATGAATATATTGAACAGCACTGGTCCCAGCACCGACCCCTGAGCGACTCCACTAGACACAGGCCTTCAGCTAGACTCTTCCTCATTGATCAAAACTATCAACCCTGCCTTCTTCCCTTCAACCATTGAACAATCCACCTCACTGCCTGATCATCCAGCCCACACTTTCTCAGTTTTGCTGTGAGGGTGTTGTGGGAGATGGTGTCAAATACTTTACTGAAATCAAGATAAACCACATCTACTGCACTACCACCATCTATCTACCTGATTATATCTTCATAAAAGGCTACCAAGTTGAAGGGTCTGGCCCTTTTCATTAAATAAAAACAACAACAAAAATTTAGTTTAAGTCAAGAGATGAACCCTGTGCCCATAAGGATATCTAACAATGTGTGTGCAGTTGTCTATAAGCTCAGAAACTGGCGCTAGGAGTCAGTCAGCTATGGACTGGATTTTCCACAGGTGAGCACAACTTAAATGTCACTTTGTAAGGTATTTTAGTGTGGTACCATTGGAAAGCTCTGAAATGTGGTGAGCAAAAATAGGTGCTAGTTTGTGAAAGCTGAAGGGTGTATTAGGTTTCTTCAGATCCAGTAGATGGTTCCAATTTTAGTATATGTGTGAATTTCAACAGCTCAGATACTAAAATTGGTATGATACAGAGATTAACATGACCCCTGTGCAAGAATGAAAGAGAAATTCATGAAGTTCTACATATTTTTTTCAATACACCATGAAACTCTTAATCTGAGGGGTTCTAGCTCCATGTTGGATGACAAAAAAGATTGCCATAGTTTAACTGGAGCCAGGAGCTAAGCGCCACACAGCCACTTGCTTGTTTGTTCCCCTCCCAGTGGGATGAGAAGAATTGAAAATAAAAAAAAAAAGAGTAAAACTTGTTGGTTTGGATAAGAACAGTTTAAAAACTAAAATGAAACAAAATATAGTAATAACAAAAATATATTATATTGTTTTGTAAAGGTCCTTTAGTTCTGTTTTTTCCAAACAAGCACATCCTCTGGAGTTGCTGTTTCTGGTAGTTGATGCAGTTGTACTAAAGATTCCTAAAAAGAGCCAATGATTTATCATAAATAGGGAGGTGTAAAGTATGTGGTAATGATGGTCTGTCATCACATAGAAATGCAAATAAAAACATTATGTAGGAGGTACTCTAAATTCTTTTTGACATCATAATTGCATTCTTCTGACATGCAGTCCTGGTAAGTGGCCAAGTACTCCAAACAGACTTCCATTTTTCAGCTGAAGTACCATGATTAAGACAAATGGAGGACTGGACTTAGAGATGCATCACTGTGTAGACATGGGACACCCTACCCGCTAAGGGATGGATGTTTCCAGACAGTGGCACTACAGCAGCCACTCTGTAAAGCTAGGTCTGTAAGTCTGAACAGTTTCATCTCTCATGAAACTCTCAGGAGTTTTAAGCCATGGAGGAAACAAAATGATCTAAAGACACTGCTGAGGTTATTTCCTGCTGGCCCTTTTTCAGCTAGTCACTTGGATGTTCTTTTCAAGTGAAATGTCCACTATACCCTCTGCTTCACTGCAAATCTCTCTATTGTTTGAAGCCTGAATAGCAGGGTTATGTATGGATTGGCTCCTGAGAGGGTTTTTTTGGGGAATGTCTAGGATGTGAAAATAGAAATGACTGAGGTATAACAGGTAGAATTACCATCAAGTCCTTAATGTTTAAAAGAAATTATTTCAGTTTCCCTGCATCTGGGATAGGCTGCCATCCATTCATCTTATTTTGGAAGGCGTACATTCCTCTAAATAGTATCCAAAATGTCATTTTAATAGCCTCCGTGGCTCAGGAGAATATCTACCTGCTCTTAAAACACGTTCTGCATATGTCTATGGGGAAGTTTATTTAACTGAACATTAAACTCCTACCAGGATGCTAACATAACTGCTCTCTATCTTCTCAAAGAGACTTGAATTTTTAAGTTATACTGTGAAATTTGTTTATCAAGTTCAACTAGTTCCAGTTGTGCATCTTTGGTGAATGTCATTTGCCCATATCTATGAAACAGCTTGCCAGAAATGACCACTCCAGGGCTGATGTCCGAAGTAATTCAGGTGTGACATGTCAAGGCCAGCACTTTCTTTTTTGCAAAATTCACTCATATTCAGACAGTTCTCACACTGGAGTTTTTCATAATTGTAACCTCCTTCAGCTGAATTATTTCTCTTCATTGCATTGTACAAAACGCCATAGTTAAGTCCTTGGATGCATAAATAGAAAATTACTGAATTCCAAAACTGTTAACACAAATAAAATTGAGAAAATACTCTAGTTAATCACATAGGTACACAAACATTACCTGTTATTATCACACTCTCTCTCTGAATCCTTATTTTGCCATGCAAAGCAAACAGTGAATAACATTTTGCTTTTATATTAATATCTAAACATATCTTTCTCAGTCAAATGTTAAAATACAAATGCTATAATACTAACTAAAATTTAAAGTTAGGACATTAATTTTTTAGTAAGGTAATTTATTCAAGCAGCTTTAATTTTCCAGTTATAATGAATCTGTCATTTTTATATTGCAAAAGGAATTATTCATAAGGGACTCCAAGCCTCCTCTGCTAGAGTGCAATCTTCTTTTCAGTGGATGCAGAATACTACAAAGTTAAAAAAAAAATATAGCCAGTCTGTTTCATCTTACATGTTCCATGGACATAGTATCATGATATTTGAAGTTTGTTCTGCATGGTATGCTTGACTTCTTGAACAAAAAATGTGTGGGATTTCATTACGATGAAAATGTTATGAGCCCTTGATGATCACTGCAGTGATATATTTGACAGTTAAGTCTAAATTTTGTTGTTCTCATATTAAAATCTCCATCAGATTTGATCTCACTAGTGAGAGAAAGCAGTCTCTATTTTTCTAGATTCTGAATAAACTTGCCACTGGCTCACGTCAATGTTCAATTCTAGTTTCTTGTACTGTAGTGAATTTGCAAAGATATTATTTCCTTTAAACTATACCTGGACTTTTTTTGTCTGACACCTACTTCATTCAGTCGTAGAAAAGTAAAAAAAGACAGAAAGGTCAGGCTAATTTGCTAGGAATGAAGCATGAAGCAGCAGTAGTGTAACTTTTTTCATACCAGTATTCATGCTTCAAGGGTGAGCTTGGTAAAAGATTATCTGTTATAAAACTGAACAAACGCACAAGTTGCACAATCAATATACTGGTCTCAGAAAAATTCCATTAGTATTTAAAATTAAAAATACTTGAAGGATCACACAAGAAAAATAGGTTTAATACTTATGCAAATACACTTCAAATGCTGCTCTTGATATGTGATAAATGTCTTTAATATGAAAAAGCTTTTTCTTTTGTAACCACTCTAAGGCAAAAAAAGCCTTTCACAATTTTTACTTTTTCTTCTAGATTAGAGAATAATGACTGTTAAACCTGAACACCACTAGTTAGCATCTTTGAGGGAAGATTTAGTACTGTAGCCAAATTCCCCCCCTCTTCTTGCACTTCAGTTTCTGCCTCAGTTTTTCTCGTGGCTCCTAGAAGGCAGCTGTATTAAATTCTGCTGAATGTTTACTCTCTTGTTTTTAGTTTTCATTTTTGCTATAGTGTCCAGGGACCAAAAGACAAGAAAAAGAATGAAGCATCTGGAAAATGAGTTTTGAGTTAAAAACAAAGACAGAAATTTGAGCTATATCAAAAAAGGGAAACAAAAAAAGGTGTATGTCCTGTAAAAGAGCAAAACAGAGGGCAAACAGGGAGGACAACAGCATCAGGTGGGTAGCAAGCAGAGTGTGTGGAAGAAGAGCTTCCAGAAGAGTGAAACTTTTTGATAATATCTATTTTTATACAGAACAAGACACTGTGCACTAATGTACAGAGTGACCTTTATTTTTTAAAAGATTCTGCTGTGAACTAATGAAGTTATACTGCCACAAAACATGCTACTCATGCCTCTGTTGTGGTTTCAGCCCATCTAGGAACAAAGGATCATGATCAGCCGTAAGTGCCAAGGGCCTTTGGAACCTCCTAAAGACAGGGAATGCTCAGACAAGACCACTCAACTTAAGGAAGAAAACAAAAATTTAATCAACCAACAACCAAAACCATAAAACCCCAAAACATAACAAACAGAAAACAACAGAGTGGGACAATGATGAAGAGCACAAGTAGCCTTTTAAAACCACCTTCTTGCCACATCTCCACTCTTCCCGAGTTCAGAGTCCTGATCCTGGTGTCTTTATCTTCTTCACTCTCCAAATGGCTCAGAGGAGCAGGGAATGGGGGTTTCAGTCAGTCTATGCCTGATGGCTCCTGGTGCTTGTCTCTCCTCAGGGCAGGTGGGCTATTCACTGGTCCTCCCTGCTCCAGCGCAGGGCCCCTCACAGGCCCAGCAGCCCTGCATGGGCCGCTCTGATGTGCATTCATCCTGAGGGCTGCAGCTCTGTTCTGCCTCTCATGTGGGTCTGCTCTGCAGCCCATGGAATCTCCAGCATGGCCTGCACCATGGCCGACTCCTCACACAGTCTCCTGCCCATCCAGGCACACTCGTCCAGAGCTGCTGGTGGCTCTCAGACCTGCCATTGCCCTCCATGGGTTGCAGGGGCACAGCCCGCGTTCTCGCCACTGATTGTAGAGGGGCCTCTGGTCTGGTGCTCCTCCTTCTCTGACTGTGGAATCCACATGGTTACTTCCATCATGTACCACCCCTACATCTCCTCTTCTAACTCAGATTTCCGTTCTTAAGTAATGATGACAGAGGTTCCATTTTGGCCCAGCTGGGCTGAAGATGAGTCCACCACACAACTGGGGTGTGTTTTGAAAACTGATTACTGGGACCAGCACTGCAGCTCCCTCCCCGTTACCAAGTAAAAAGTGGCTTCACACAAATTCATGACAGCTCTTTAATTTTCTCTTGTCATTTGTTCCATTCAGTGCCATAAAAAAGAGCAGAGACTTGCAGCAAACTGTGGTGTTCAGCAGAAATATCCTGGCTTACTGAAGCTGTTTGCATTTAGAAAAATCATAATATGGTAATACCTGAGGTAGTAGAATTTGTACCTATAATAAATGTTGTCAGTCACACTCTTTACTATGAAAGAAAAATAAAAAATAACTCACTGTTACTGGTCTAGGATACTGCTATTCTCTTCCTACTAGGACTGGAATGGCATTCCAAAATGCATCAAGAAGAATAATATACAAGCATATAGATTGTGGATGTCAAGAGATTGGGATATCCTTTTTTTCTATTGTATCCGGTGACAGGACAAGGGGTAATGGGATGAAGCTGGAAGACAAAAAGTTTCATGTAAACATAAGGAAAAACTGTTTTACTGTGAGGGTAAGGGAGCCCTGACACAGGCTGCCCAGTGGGGGTTGTGAAGTCTCCTTCTCTGCAGGTCTTCAAAACCTCGCTGGATGTGTTCCTGTGTGACCTGACCTAGGTGGACAGGCTTCGGCAGAGTAGATGATCTGCAAAGATCCCTTCCAACCCCTAACATTCTGTGATTCTATGATTTTATAACTGTAGCTGACTTTGCATTAGAAGCTTGTAGTGCCTTACAGTGTCTGTAAATGATGTTCACATTCCAAACTGAATTTATGATAAAAATTCTTAAAGCTTTCTAGAACAAACTGTAAATATGTACAGGTCTGTTAATTTACTGAGTGTATTAAAATTGACATGTGATACAAATAGTTACCATAAATCAGTATCTTCTAAGCTTTGTACCATGCAACGCAATGGGTGAAACATTCAGAAAGTTTCTTGTGAGATAAGTAGAAGAATTGCTAAACTGGAAAGCTGTTGGTTGTTCAAAGTTTCCTGAGTATAAGGCAAGTGAATGAACTTCTCTATTTATCTTGGAAATGTGTCCTGAAAATAGCTAGCTTCTTACTCCATGTTGAGCAGATCAGTGCCCTACGAAACCATTGGCATTTCTTCTCTCGTAGTGGATAGCACTTACAATAAGCTTCAGTTTAGCCATATGGTCTACCCAGTTCTACTGGAAGCATGTTTTACATGGCAATATAGATCTACCTTTCTACAATCTTCGTGTCAGTGCTGTAAAAAAGACTAAATATTGCTTAACAAACATTTTTTCATTTGCAGAAGAATGCTAGATGTGATATTTTTTCGTTTTTAGTCTGTGTTCAGCAGCCTGTACTATCTGTGATTAGGACTGAGAAAGCATGGAAGTTAAAGTGGAGATACAGGCCAGAAATGCATCTTTGTATTTTTCATATATTAGTGGTCTTTGGGTTTTTGCATACTCTGCTTATTGTATTTTTTAAAGTTCTTTGAATCTTTGGTTGGCTCTTTAAGAAAGCTATGAGAATAGTTCGCCTGCTGGGAACTACCCAGAGTCAAACAGCAATGAAGAGGCAAGCATTAAGAGCCATATCTGAATCTCTTCTCTACCCAAGTCCATAACGGTGAATGTTTCCACTTGAGTAGCTATGTATTTTTGCCCAAGCTTAGATTGAGCAGAAACTGAGTGAAAACCTTCTTATTTTGCAATCATAAAGTAATGGAACAAGTCTCTGGAGTCATCAGTAACACGTGAATTTTTGCAGAGGGTTAAAGTTTATTTCTTTGAGGTTGACATCAGTTCAACCTAACAAGTAAAAAACATAGCATCACAAAAGAAAAAATCACGAGTGACATATTTGCTGCTCTTTTGAGTGTGTCCTGAAAGACATGAGCTGGAACACAGGAAGTTCTACTTAAACACAAAGGAAATCTTTCCTGTGAGGATGAGGGAGTACTGGAATAGGCTGCCCAGGGAGGCTGTAGAATCTCCGTCTCTGGAGGTTTCCGAACCATTCTGGAGATCTGGTTGAGCTGATCCTGCTTTAGCAGGGGAGTGGACTGGATGATTCCTAGGGGTCCTTTCTACCCACTACCATTCTCTGATTCTGTGAATTTAAAAATGAAAAAGCAATTTTCTTTAGCTCTATGTGCCCACATTTATGCAATACTTACATTCTGAATGCCATTAATTGCCTGGGAAATGTTTATAGAAACAACTCTAATTATCAAGTGGAAAGGAAAATATTAATGTAATTAAATTACTAATTTTGTGGCTCCGTCGTGTCCCTAATCCTTGGTAGAACTGGCGATGAGGCTAATGGGACTTCCGTATGGAACTGCATGGAGAGTCCTCTCTGTGTGAGATGAGGTTCACTGTAGCAGCTGTCCCAGACCCTGTGCCTTCACCGTCACTTTCAGTTGTGATTAAGGATGCAGATACAGAAAATAAACGTATCAAGTTTCAGCATACAAAGGAAACATTTGATCTGTGTATTTCTGTGGGAAGTAAATTAGTAGAAGAAAAACATCGTCTTTAAAAAAACAGCACTTTGGAAAGAGACAGCAGCAGAAAGCACGTAAAAGAGGAAATAACAAGCCAAAGCCAAACTGAATCCTAAATCAAATCACATCCAAAAGAACACCACCAAGCAAATTGGAAAGAGAGGATTTTTTTTTTTTTTCCTAGTGTGGATGGACCTTACAGTATGCAATGAAGTGTGAAAACTCCAGGATGCACTGAAAAAGAGACAATCTGATGACAGCATGTCAGGGATATAAATGCTTTCTGACATGGAGAGCAATGCTTACAGGTAGGGCATGTGATGACTGAAGACGTAGCGTGTGGATGTGATCTGGAGGTGCACAGAAATGTGATGTGTAGTGGATTTAAGTAATGACAAGAAAGATAAATAATGTAGGTACAAATATGACTTGGACCAGCCAGCTTGAATAAAGATGGTAGGGACAAGTTAATGCAGCTGGCAAGCTACTTCCAATTATCAGGAAGTAAATCAGTTAATCAGTTGGGTCCTGGGTGATCATATGGGTGGAAGCAGCATATAAGGAAGTAGCTAGCAAAAGAAGGGTGGCTTTGAGTCAACTTGTTGGTTGTACTATGTTGCCTGTGTACATTGCTGCACATGTATGTCCTGGTTTAGCAAGGAGCAGCTTTTGTTTGGTAACAGGGGGAGTGGGTTGCAGTGAAGACCCGGTAAAGAGTTTTTGGACTCTCCCCCGGCTCCTGGGTTCACACCCACCTCCGGCCCGGCTGGGCCAATCTGGCGCCTCTGCCAGCACTATTTAGGGGATGGGAATTTGAAGTGCTGGCAGGAGGTGTAAGAGTGATACAAGATGGAGGTGATCATGTGGACCCTTCAGCCAGAGAAGGAAGAAGGAAGGAGAAGCAATAGACCAGAGACCCTTCTGCAAGCCGTGGCGAGAATGCAAGCTGTGCCCCTGCAACCTATGCAGGGCCATGGCAGGACCAAGAGTTACCAGCAGCTCCATTCAAGGGAAGTAGGAGGTAAAAACACTGGGATCTGGGCTCTAAGCGTGGGAAGAGGGGAGGAGTGGGGAGAAGGTGTTCTTAAAGGACTGGTCGGACTCTTCATTGTTGTACCACTCTGTGTTGTTTTATTTTGGTTATGTTTTGGGGTTTTAAGGTTATGCTCTAGTTGATGTTGCATTAAATTATTTTCTGTTTTCTTCCCCAAGCCGAGTAGCCTGGTCTGTTTTGTCCTGAACCTTAAGTGGCAATTAAGCTCTCCCTACCCTTTGGTAATTCTCAGCCTCTTCAGTACTTGAGGCTAATCGTGGTCTTTTGTTCCTTGATGGGCCTAAAGCAGGACAGTACATTACTTAGGAGTACCTGGCAGAGAACAAAAGGTACATTTTTCCCATGATACTATGGATCTGCCATTGCCCCTTAGCTCATCAATCCTTGAGTGTATTCCTCTTCCATCATCACTTCCAACATCTAGTGAAAGGGAAGATCAACAAAGAAAGTTATTACAAAAAGAATTATTAAGGCATGGAGAAGATATGAAACGGAGTTTGGCCCAGTTGGAGGAACTGATAGAAAAGCCAAAAACAACAGCTAATCTACTGTTGAAATGGCTTAACAAATTAACTAAACCAGAGATTAGAGTTTCACCCTCACAGGTGATCAGAGACCCTTGGCTAGATGACTATGATCTGGCTAAGAAATGGAGAGGCCTCATATGTGATGCGGTAATTGAAGGAGAATTCATTTTGCAAGCCTTTCCAGTGATAACAGCACATAATAATCATGCACAACAACAATGGGCACCTTTGGATTGGAAGTTGGTAAGGGAAGGCCAGAAAGCTGTGATGCAATATGGCTTGACCAACCCATATGTTCGAACCTTATTAAACCATATTTTCACGAGCAGATTAATGACTCCATTTGACTGTCAGAAGCTAGCAGAAACCTTCCTGAAGCCCACTCAGGTGTTACTATGGGAGTCTGAATGGGGAAAAAAGAGTCAATGTAGCAATAGTAGAAAATACGGACTTACAGCAGGGAGATCCACGGTGAGTCATCACAGCGGATATGATGTTAAGAAAAGGACCATTTGCTGACCCTCATTTACAAGCTCGATTACTTGAAGCTATTTTGCAACAAACGCAGACACTGGCTCGTCAAGCGTTTAAGATTGTCCCTGACATGGGGATGCTGGTTCCCTCATACACAACCATTTTACAGAAGCCCAGTGAACATTTTATGACCTTTTTAGACCATCTAAGAGCAGCTCTGGATCATATACCAAATATATTGGGTGAAGTAACAGCAGAAATGGGATTACATGTAGCAGTTGCTAATGTTAACCATGATTGTAAGAAGATCCTGCAGCCTCTCCCGTGGATGGCAACTTTGGTTGACATGATGGAAACCTGCTCTCACATGGGATCATTGGCACATCTAGCTGAAGCTATGACAACGACATTGAAGCCATTAGTTCAACAGGACAAAGGAAATCGAAGGCCAAAATGCTTCAATTGCAGAAAAATAGGGCATGTGAAAGAACAATGTCGGTCCAGACCATTGCTATGGACAAACAGCTCCATCAGACCATCGAGTCCATTGGCAGATTTAATGGCAATTGTTACAGATGTGGCAAGTTTGGACGCAGAGCCACTGAGTGCCACTCTCGAGTGGCCAGACATGTATTGCCTAAGGGAAACAGGTTAATGAACACAAAAAGGGTGAGCGCGGTGACACAAAAACACCCTTCAATACTGGCTGTCTGGATGGCCTCAGATCAGCCACTGCAGGAAGCACAGGCATGGATGTGGAAACAGCAATAGATGTAACCATCCACAATACGGATTTAATGGTTATCTCATCCAATGTTCACGGACTCCTTGGTTATGGTTTAAGTGCTCTACTTTTAGGATGGTCATCAGCCTCTTGACAGGGTATTTTTGTGCTCCCTGATGTTATTGATGCGGATTATGAATGAAACATTGGAATAATGGTTAAAGTTTAGCAGCCACCAGTTTATATACCTAAAGGAAATAAAATAGCTCAATTAGTTCCTTCCAGGGCTAAAGTTCCATTTGCAGGTAGTTGTGAGCATTGAGATGGTGGTTTTGGATCCACTGGAGTACCTGAGGTAAGACTGGCAATGCCACTTTCGCAGGGAAAGCCCACTCAGACAGCTGTATTTCAACATTCAAATGGTAAACAAATGGTTGGGTACAATATGTTACTGGATACAGGAGCAGACGTTACCATTGTTCCATTATCCTATTGGCCAAAAAACTGGCTTTTAGAGAATTTAGACACACCTGTTGTTGGAGTAGGAGGCACATAGATGACAAAAATTAGCAGAGACCTGATTTCGGTATGGATACAAGACGAAGAAAATAGATGTGTGCAAATTAGACCCTATGTAATGAATTCTTCAGTCTGGCTTTTAGGTAGAGACGCCTTAAGCCAAATGGGCTTTTGTTTGTCAAATGAAAATTTTTAACGGCGGCCATTGATGAGTGACCAATCCTGAAGATAACCTGGCTCACAGATAAACCAGTTTGGATTGATCAATGGCTGCTAAACAAAGAAAAGCTCACCCACATTCATGAATTAGTAAATGAACAATTAGAGAAACATCATATTAAGCCGTCCACCAGTCCATGGAATACACCAATTTTTACGGTCCCTAAAAAATCAGGGAAATGGAGACTGTTACACGATTTAAGAGCTGTTAATGCAGTAATGCAGGATATGGGTGCTTTACAGCCAGGATTACCCTCTCCTTCAGTGATTCCAAAACAATGGCCCCTATTGGTGATTAACCTAAAGGACTGTTTTTTCACAATTCCTCTTCATGAGGATGACAGTGAGAAGTTTGCTTTTACAGTACCATCTGTTAACAAACAAGAGCTGGCAAAATGGTATCAATGGACTGTTTTACTCCAGGGAATGAAGAACTCACCAATTATTTGTCAAACATATGTTGCCTGGGCGCTGGCACCTCTGGGCAAAAAATACTCTTGTGTTTTATTTTACCATTATATGGGTGATGTCCTAATTGCAGGAGAAGACCTGGACCAGCATCGCATTCTACAAGAAGTGAAGTGACAGTTGGACATCTCTAGGTTAGTGATTGCACCAGAAAAGGTATAAATGCATACCTTGGAAGTATTTAGGTCATATTATCACCAGGGTGTGCATTTATTCTCAGAAGGTGACAATTAAAACAGAAATTGCTAATTTAACAGATGTTCAAAAGCTAATAGGTGATATCCAATAGGTATGAACTATATATGGTATCACGAATGAGGAACTTGTGCCACTTATGCCTTTGTTAAAAGGATCAGTAGAGGCTGACAGTGTGTGAAAACTGTCCTGGCAGCAAATACAAGCAATAGAAAAGATAGGAAACAAGATAGTAAATAACTACATGTTGGGGCCTGGGCTATAATGAATGTTATGGAGTTAGCGGTAGCAGAAAAGAAAAGGAAAGGAATGCCTGTGTGATAGCAAGCTTGAGTAAGGGGAAAACCAAAAGAGCAGGTTGTAACAGAAACAAGGTCAAAGCAAGAAGATAGGACAGGACATTAAACTAAGCATTGTTAGAAGACTGAATAGAGCATTCAATTTAGCATTATATGATTGCTTGCACTTGACTAATAAATTGTAACATATGTAACTAACAATAATATAAAGTTAACTAAATGTAAGGTAAGCATAACCATAGTGTGAGAGAAAACTAACTGAAGGGCGAACAGATGGGGTGATATTTTAGACACAATAAGGCTGATGGTTTAAGCACAATAAGGATTGTGTTTTTACACGATGAAGTTGGTGTTTAAATGGTTACAAAAATGAAACTTTGAGGCCTTATGCATAGCATGTGATGCTTAGTATTAACTATTCGCCATGAATTGTAGCATGTACACAACATTTGGAAAAGGTATATAAGTGATGATTATGTGGCAATAAATTGGAGCTGATGCACATCATATTGGTGTCTGGTCACTCCCGTTTCACGCAACAAAGAAGAAGAACCCCTGCACAAAGAAAAAGAAACCCTGCAACTACAGTCACCGATATGATCCTGACTTGTCAATTAACATTGCTGTGATAAGTCAAAACCAGCATGTAATGGCAGTCTTGATGCAATGGGATTCAGTAGCAAAAGACCCATTGAGGATCCTGGAGTGGATATTTTTGCCATATAATTTGCAAAAAACAATTACCACAAGACTAGAGGCAATTACGAAAATAATAGTTAAGACCAGAAAACGTCTGCTGGAAATAGGCAGAGACCACTTTCATTCCTCTCACAGATGAGTTCTTGAACTGAGCACTCCAACAACCTGATGAATTACAGTGGGCCTTATTGTCATATCCAGGGTCTATAAATAATCATTATTCATCCCATAAATTGTTTTCTGTTAAATTTCAAATGGAAGACTGACTGTTGAAATCAACAGTACCTGTTAAAGGCCTGACTGTGTTTACTGATGCAAGTAAGATCCAAGCCAAAGCAGCAGTGGTTTGATGGGAGAATGGATAATGGCAAAACCTAACTGTTCACTCCCCAGGCAGCTCAGTTCAACTGCTGGAGCTGATGGCTGTAGTTACTACTCTCGAGAAATGGCCAGATGTCCCATTAAACATCATCTCTGATTCCCTCTATGTGGTTGATGTCATCATTCGATTAGAGAGCGTGTTGTTGAAAGAAATCTCTAATTAGAATCTGTATAACTTATTTGTATGGCTCTGGCATCAGATAAATGAATGTCAAACTGCCTATTATGTTGGACATATTCAAAGCCATTCGGGCTTAAAAGATGGCCTATCAGTTGGCAATTAAATTGTTGACAAGGTAGTGGCAGCTCCTTTATTGATACCTACGGGGCCAATAATTGACAATTTTTCTCAAGCCTGAAGATTGCATGACTTTTTTCATCAAGGTGTGAAAATGCTGGCAAAGCAGTTTGACCTGATCGTATCAGATACTCAGGGTATTGTTTCCACGTGCCCTGCATGCCAGAATCAAATTGGCCTAGGCGTACAACTTAATCCTGGGGTCTGACACTGTTAGGAATATGGCAATCGGATGTCACTGTCTATGCTCTCTTTGGAGGATTTAAACGTATACATGTCACTATTGATACTTATTCAGCCATGGTTTGGGCCACGGCCTTAACAAGTGACAGTGCTCAAGACATCATAAGACATTGGAGGAGTTGCTTTGCAGTCGTTGGTGTTCCAGGAGAGATAAAAAGTGATAATGGCTCGGGATATATAGCCAGTAGAACACATAGTTTCTGAACTTGTGGGGTGTTAAACATACTACTGGAATCCCAGGCAATTGTTCTGGTCAAGCCATTATCGAACGTACTCATCAGATTTTATAAGGACTGCTAGAAAAACAAAAAATGGGGGAAGAGGGGGTGAGCCCTGAAGATAGACTTATCAAAGCCCTTTATACAATGAATCATCTCAGAATTGTGGCAAACCGGAATGAACCACTGGCATTAACATACTTTGCCCAAATGAGTCTGGATTTGGATTTTACTGAGAAACCTAAAATTTGGTATAAGAATCCCATTACTGGAGAGTGGCAAGGACCTGCAGATCTGTTAACGTGGGGAAGAGGCTATGTTTGTGACATTATAGATCAAGGTCCCCCGTGGATTCTGGCAAAGTGGATCAAGCCACATCAACTGAAAGGACTTAGTGACTGTAAGACCAATGGAAAAAACAGTCTTGAGGAAAGAACCAATTGATCCACCCTCAATCCATCACCCTGTCAAAAGATAAACCCTGTCAACTGTGGCACCACATATGCTGCTGTAAATTCCTCCAGCTATCTGTATCGCATTAAAAGAATTAAAGAACTTAACAAGACGGCCAATGGAAACTTGAAAGCAAAAATGGTGTATTTTCTATGGATGAAGAGATATTTCCAACTTACAGATAATGCTCACACTAAGCATGCTAAAAAACTTGAAGAAAAGTCCGAAACTACATTCAGGAAACAGAAACATTGGTGGAAGTACAGAGAACACATCCCTTTTTGCCAGTGAGCGTCCCTCCTAGTAACATATATTATGTTTATTTTGAATGTATGGATTTTTGTGTTATATTGTTCAGTGATGTAGCTGTTAATGACCTATTGTTATAAATTCATGGCCATGGGTAAAAAAAGTTACGTTTTCTATTTATGTTTTCTTCATATACCTTTAATTTTGAAATGTGTTGCCGAAGGCTGGCTGGTCCAAAAAGAAAAAGGGGGGAACTGTAGGCACAAATATGACAGCCAGCTTGAATAAAGATGGTAGGGACAAGTTAATGCAGCTGGCAATCTACTTCCAATTATCAGGAACAGGTGCTGTGAGTTAATCAATTGGGTGATCACATGGGCGGAAGCAGCATATAAGGAAGTAGCTAGCAAAGGAAGAGTGGCTTTGGGTCAACTCTGTTGGTTGTACTATGTTGTTAGTGTACATCACTGCATGTGTATTACCTAGCTTCTGTACATCTTTGAATGAATATTGCTTGCACCACTACAACAAAATAATCAGATGTAATAAACATGAAGGTCCATTGGATGTCTCCATTGTTCTGTTTTGATGAACCAGACAGTCTTTCAGACTCAGCTCAGTAACTCCAGGACATGATTTTTACATTGTTCAGAGTTCTGCAACAAATAACATATTTTATGGATAACAGCAAGGAACACTACACTGAAAATTGCTTGAATGGCTACTATAGGATTTCCATTTTGGCCACTGAGGTGATAGGGTTCTGGGCTTCCATCCAAGCTCAATAATACTGGGGTAATAAGTATAACAGTAATGTTGAAATATCATTAAAACTAAGGGTTGAGAATTCTCTAAACAAACTAATTTTAAAATTAAAAAAAATTGATTAAAAAGTTCTCAATCATTTAACTTATTTGAAATGGTTCTAGTTCTCAAGAGTCTGGTTTTCAATGTGTTAAGTTATTTAAGGAAGAAAAATGTTTTGAGCATAGCTCCAGAATGATTTTCTAGCATGCTTCAGATGCTGTAACTACTTAGAGAAGCATTGGAGAGAGAATCATAAATTCAGCTGCCACAGGGTTAAGAGGTTATTTCTGCCAGAAGTACCATTGAATGATGTTTTTGGGTTTTGTTTTTTGGGTTTTTTTTCCTAAGTACAGTGAAAGAAAAACACCTTTGATAATGTGGCAGTGATGTGGACTGCTCCAACTGAGCAAAAGACAACTGTATTTACCTGCGTCTTTGCTGTGAAAAAAAAGATAGGAGAGAGTAAAGACCAAATGTGGTTTACCCTATCTATGTTAGAAATGGAATCATTACTTTGTAATCCTGTCATTGCTTCGTGTTTTAATTTCTTGGGTTTTGTTTTTCCTAAGTGTTATGTGTAGTAGTCTCTGTTTCTGTATGTTTTGGTAGGAAGCATCAGAGCTGTTTCAAAGAGAAAGTTTCTGTAAACTGCTAGGACTTGTTTCAGAAAGACTCATTTCCTATGCAAAGTGAGAACAGTTGAAAGTTGGGAATGAGTTGAGTGGAAGCTGTAGCTGCAAGAGATGAGGGAAAGAGAAAAATTCTTATGTTTCTGTGAGACAGTTGAATTGCATTTTGTTTTCTAGATCAGCATTGTATTTTTAATCAAGTATAATGATCCAGACCTTAAAATAGGTCTCTCGTCTGTTACAGTAAAGTAAAATAAGCAACCATTTTTAAGAACTTGCATCTAAATTGCAAAATCCTTTGTGTCACCAGGAACCTGGATCTCTCTTCTTGCTTCCACTTATTTATTTAAACAAAAAGCTTCCATTTATTTTTTTAACAAAAGACTTTTTTTTCCTTTTAATCACATTTGAGGGTGATAAAAAAAAAGAACAGGGAACAAAGCAATTCTGAGACTGATTTGTATGTTTGTTCTCATTATAGAAAGGAAACTGATCTTGTCCATTGGTTCTCATTATACAACTGTTTTTGTACATATGTAGAATGATTACTGGAAATAATTTAGAAACTAAACATACTGAAGACATAGCATTGTTCACACTCTAAGGAAAGATACAACATTGCAAGGGGTCCCAGAGAAGAGTGCAGTTGGTACAGGACGAATCCCTGGTTCCCTAGGCAACCCGCATGGATGCTGGGATGAAGTTGAGAGTCTGTAGCTGGGTTCTGTGGGATGTTGCAAGGAGAAGGGTACTGTGGGACTGACAAAACACAGGCCTGACACTGTGACAACTACCTATCATATTTTGACAAAATGCCATTGTTTGAGTGAACTTTTCTCATTATAATATTATTACAATGCCAAAACATATCTCCACCCCAAAGGCTACCCACCTCCAAAGTGTGACCACCCCTCACTGAGCATGTTCTTTGAATTTTTCTTAGCCTATACCTTTAAAAGCAAAGAGAGAGAATTATACACCAATCCTAATAAAGGTGTTTATGACTCAAGTCCCACCTTGAAGGTAAACGTATTGTAAAAAATGGCCTAACAAAGGCAAATCGTTAGGGAAGAAATAATTCTAAATAAGACAGGAAAGAATCCATCCCTGACTCTGACTTATGAGATCAGTTGGCAGGCTGAATCTCTCTTCTCAACCCATAGGGACACTTTTGGGTGAGATCTGGACTTTAAACTTATAAATCTCCATAGAGTCTCTTTCTTTCTCTTTTCTAACTTCGAATGTTGTATTATTCATATATATATCTATATGTGTGTGTGTGTGTGTGTGTGTGCATTTCCACAAGGTTTTTTTCAGACAATCACTATCACCAGCAATCCATAAGAATCTGTACAACCTGTTACTTTAATAAACTGCACTATTCATACAGCTGTGTGTAGAAGCTTCTCACTGGGTGCTGCCACATTCTGAGACTGGCTGTGTGAGTCTATTTAGAGTGACTAAACTGAGTGTGCAGTGTGCTATTAGTGCATCTGTAATCGTGATAGTTCATAGAAGATGAATGTGACTGGACCAATAGTACCAAAATGGCATTCTGGGATGCATCAAGAAGAGTGTAGCCAGCAGGTTGAGAGAGGTTCTTGCTCCCTCTCTACTCTGCCCTGGTGAGGCCTCATCTGGAGTCCTGTGTCCAGTTCTGGGCTCCTCAGCTCAAGAGGGACAGAGAACTTCTGGAGAGAGTCCATTGCAGGGCCACCAAGATGTTCAGGAAACTGGAGCATCTTCCTTATGAAGAAAGGCTGTGGGAACAGAGGCTATTTAGTCTAGAGAAGAAGAGACTGAGGAGGGATCTCATTAATATTTACAAATATATAAATGGTGGGTTCTATTGTATCTAGTGACAAGACAAGGGGTAATGGGATGAAGCTGGAACACAAAAAGTTCCATGTAAACATAAGAAAACACTATTTCACTGCGAGGGTGATGGAGCCCTAGCACAGACTGCCCAGGGAGGTTGTAGAGTCTTTTTCTCTGGAGTTCTTCAAAACCCACCTGGGCATGTTTCTATGCAACCTGATCTAGTTGGACCTGCTTCTGCAGAGGGCTTGGACTAGATGATCTCTAAAGGGATGCATCTTTCCAACCCCTACCATTCTATGAGTCTATGATTTGAATACCCATATCCTATTGAAACTAAAGAGGAATCGCTTGTTTAACAGTCTGTTTTAAAATCTTAGCCCTCTTTAACAAGTACCAAAATCCTAATGGAAAAGATTAGTGAGAAAAGTCTAGCTGTTTTGAGAGTAGTTTAGAAAGAAGAGTTTGTAGGAGCCACTACTCTAAATATTAAATCAGTTTCCATGTCCCCTGTTTGGCTTTAGTTTTTTCCACAAGAAACATCAACTTTGAAATAAGTAGGAGTCCTTGTTCAGTATCTCCCACTGATATTTTCAAAATAGGAAGAAGATTAATAACAGTGTTAAACATTTCAGCCCTGTGCAGTATGGATAACTGCTGACAGCAGTAACCCCAAAGGAAATAATTTGTTTTGACGGTGGCTTTGTGTAACCCCTAGAAAAAGCTGCAAGTTCTTCTCAAATCCCCAATCTTTTGTTTATAAAAACATCTCTGTAAAGCTGGGTGCTTAGTTATTAATGTTAGTCACTTTAAAAAGAAACAAAAACAAAGAAATCATAGATTGCAAATATGGAAGTATTTTACTAAGTTGACTAGGTTCTTGAAGCCATCCACTGCATAGTTTTGATAGAAAAATAAATGATAGATTGTCATGCTGTTTTGATAACATTTAGAGAAAGAGTAGGATTGCCATATTTTCAGTGACTCTACCATCAAGAAATTCTTGATGGCCAGAAAAGTAAGCGTATACCACTTTGTACATTCAAGAGCATGTCAAATGCACCCTGGACCTGTCTAGCAATGAGCCATCGGTGTGTGACCTCACAGTCTGTCCTTTCTTTCTCACAGACTTTCTGATTGGAAGGCTCTTATGCCTGGATATACTCTAGTAGAAACCAGACAAATGTAATGCATTCTAGCTGCTGCAGTAAGCTCTGGCAACAGGCTCTGTGAAGCACAGAGAAAGTGTGAGTATTTGGAGGAACCAAAACAAGACATAAGCTAAACTCAATTTTATCACTAAGATCTTGTACCACTAGGCACTACTTGTGACTATATGGGTCCTCTTCCAATACCATCTTCCCAATGAGCCAAGTAGATTTTGATGTATTTTCCTTTCACCTGGCATCCTTCATATGTTTGGCCGTGCAAACTAAACAGCTCCAGACCTAACAGATTGCAGTCACTTAAAATGTTTCTAACAACATAGATTTTATGAGAAGCTAGGAAAAACTTTTAAAGAACCTTCTAAGAGCCCTGGATTTATACAGTTTCATGTTTGTCTCTGTGTGTTTCCAGTAACAGCCAAGTAAATTCCTACAGACATCTGGGAAAAAGGAAATGGTTCTTGTTGAGTTTTTGAAAGGAAGTAGAGATTAAAAAAATCCAGTTTTTCTGTCTTGTCTGGATGTAAGTATTTTAGCAACGTAGGGCAGAATAGTTTACATTTCCTATTATTTCTATGGATGAACTTAGCCATTTGTCTTTAGTCTATATGCAGTTCCTGTAACAGGAAAGAATGATTTATAAAAATAATATACACTTCAAAGGCAGTATGGAGTGTAGCCAGCCGCCTTACCAAGCACAGAAAGAAAATCTTCTAATGCTGAAACAACACTGTTGATTCCATACTATTAAAGAACAGATGAACAGGAAATTTGCACATGGTCTCTATTTGAGAAGGCAGATGAACAAATTTCTGCTTTACATTGCAAATATTTTTTAATAAAACAAAGAAGTAGAGGATTTTATAAATGTACGTGAACTCATCTGCCAAAAAGTCATCGTATCATGGAGCAATAAGTGAATGGCGCAGAGAAAGAAGATGAAAGAGTAATATTATCATAGTGTGTTGCTTAAAGAATGGGTTTTAATCTTCTTCTTGAAAGCCACCAGGACTGAGGCTGCTTCTTATAAGGATCCAAAAAGCATATTGTGTCTGTTTCCAAGTTACTATCAAATCTCAGAGTCTTTCTCCAAAGTATAACATACTAGAAAAAGAATTTACTTTCTATTTTTTTTTTCCTAAGCAGGTTGTATAATCAATCACATTGTTTAGTTTCTGAAACTTCCCTAATGGCAGAACAAGTCAAGGCCTGTGCATTTGCTTCCAAATACAAGCCTCATTCTACTGCCTGGCTGATGGTGGTTACCATGGAAATACAGCAATGCAACATCTCCCCGTCTGTTCACCACAGAGAGTTTAAACACAGGTTTCCAGAGTGAGAGTACAGAAAGAGACAAAAACCACAATTGAATAGTTGGATATTAGTGGTTAACTGTGTTAAGTAGCTCTGGTTTTATTCTCAGAGTTTTTTTTTTTAAGGGAAAAAAATTAATTTCTATAGGAGTTAGAGCTATTCATTTTGAAAAGCAAAACTGATCAGTTCCCAACTGGTCTGTGGTCTTACAGCACTAGGAAACAATACTGCCAGAGGTGGCAGAACGCTGTGGTTTGGTGCTTGGTCGTTATCACTGAACAGTCTTAAGCTATGTCTGATTGCTGGTGGATTTGTTAGCCCGTGGAGGGTACTGCAGTGTAGCCAGATTGTATGGTTTCCATGCACTAATCCATCATGCTTCTGAGAACAATGCTTCCATGTACACATAATCCACTATACATATCCGTATCTCTATATCTGCCAGAAAAATATTTTCCAAGTTGAATGGACTGACTTAATGACATGAAGGCACATACTTTCTACAATAGAACTTTTAAGGCTATTTGCTAATTTAAGGTTTAGCTGGATTTATGATTGCTGATGAGTGCCCCAACTGAAGGAGTTTCCCCAGAATAAGAAGATACATATTTGTTCCTCTCTTTACCTTCTCCTTTCTCATAGTGTTTGTTTACCTGTTTCATATTAATTCTCCTTTTGTTTGTAACCTGTGGTGCACATTTTACTTTAGACTCTACAGAAGTATGCAAAATGAGAAGAAATTGTACTGTTTTTGTTCTTTCTTCCCTCTTTCTTCCAGCAGTATCTCTCTTTTTACCATGTCCAGAATTAGCCAGCTACTCTTGATCCACTAGATAAGCCATCTGTGAAATTAAGGTGTGGCTTGAACTGTCTCACTTCCTCTCCCAGTTGCTTCAAGAGAAATGACTAGGAGGAAGAGGCTACGCTCTGAGGACATCCCACAAAGGACAGCTCTAGAGAAAAAGAAACAGCAGAATGTCATGCCCACATCCAGGTCATGTCAGAAAGAAGAGGCAGAACAGCTTTTTGAGTTCAAAGTATTGAGAATATAGGCTGGTTTTGAGACCCTCCTGGGGAACAAAAGGTAACAGGAGAACACAGGATGTACAGATGAAGCACTGACACTACTGGGATGATAGGGGTGTGAGTTATCATTCATAAACTAGTAAGAAGCAAGGCTTCATTGTTTCTACTCTCATTAAATGATCTGTCTTTAACTAGCAATGCATATTCCTGTTGTTGAGGAAGATTATTTTCTAATTAAATACACATTTTTATTGTTGTGGCAACAAAAGAGATTTGGAAACAGGGAAGACTCTAATCCAACAGGTAGGAAGAAGGACACCTATCCAGCTATGTCTGTCTTAACCTGAGCAAAGTGGGAAGAGAAAACCCTTATGATATTTTTTTGTATTTTGACTATGCTAATTTGAAGAATATTGTAGTTGTTTTGTGTGGCCAGGTTTTGGTGGCAGTGGTCAACGAGCTGCTAGAAGCTTCCCCTGTATCTGACACGGCCAGTGCCAGTTAACTCTAAGATGAACCCACCACTGACCAAGGCTGAGCCAATTAGCGTTAGAGGTAATATCTCCATGATTAACATATTTGAGAAGGGGAAGAAGTTGTGGTGCAGAAGTTAAACTGCAGAAAAAGGGAGTGAGAAAGTGAGAACAACATCTCTGTAGATGCCAAGATCAGTGGAGAAAGAGGGGATGAGGTGCCCAGGCACTGGAAGAGAGATTCCCCTGTGACTTGTGGTGCAGCCCATGGTGAAGCGGGCCCTACTCCTGCAGCCATGGAGGTCCATAGTGGAGTAGAGAGGACCCCACAGAGTGAATGGATTCCCAAAGGAAGCTGTGACTCCATGGGAAGCCCACTTTGGAGCAAGTTCCTGGCAGGACCTGAGACTCTGTGGAGAGAGGAGCCTATACCAGAGCAGGTTTGCTGTCAGGACTTCTGGCCCCGTAGCAGACCCACACTGGAGCAGTCGGCATCTGAAGGACTGTTCTCCTGGTGGATGACCCACTTTGGGGCAGGATGTGAGGAGCTGCCCCTGTGGGAGGCCCCATGCGGGAGCAATTAGTAGCTAACTGTATCCCATAGGAAGGACCTACGTTGGAGAAGTTTGTGGAGGACTGTCTCCTGTGGGGAGGGACCCCACAGTGTAGCAGTGGGAAGTGTGATGAGGCCTTCTGCTGAGAAGAGGTAGCAGCAAAGTCCATCTGTGATGAATTGACCATAATCACCATAATCACCATCCCCCATCTCCTGCACTGGTGGGGGTGAAGGAAGGAGTATCCCAGGAAGAAGGTAGAAGTGATGGGATGTGCTTTAAAATTAATTTTTAAAAACTTCTAATTTCCCTACTCTGTTTTAATTGTTTGTGAATAAAATGAAACAATTTCTCCCCAAGCTGAGTCTGTTTTGACCACAATGCTAACTGCTGAGTGATCTCCCTGTCTTTATCTTCCCTCACAAGTCACTTTGTTATGTTTCTCTCTCCTCTGTCCAGCTTAGAAGGGAGAGTGATAGAATGACTTGGTGGGCACCTGGCACCCAGTCAGGACTAAACCACCGCAATTGTTTTCATTGATACATGAATTACACTGCTATCTTTCAGGGTTGCTTGGAAATAAAGTTGGCCATGATGGTGATGCATTCTGGAAACATGGGAGGCGAATAGGAGCAAGAGACAGAATTTTCTATACTTTAAAAAACATCAGGGCTATTATTATATTCTGTTGAACTTGCTTTTACATTAAAAAACAAAGGTCTGCAATGGATGAATACAGTATAAAATCCCCAAATAAAAGCTAACTACAGCTGTATAAAATACTGATTAAATCTGTTTTGCTGTGTTGGACTTTACTATACAGTAAAATGAATCAGTGCATTTTGTTCAACATACAGAAAAGGAGACTACTACAGAATACCAGGTTTTGGAAAAACATTAATTCAATGCTGTGGGAAGCAGTAAGTGTTAAGAGAGTGTTGTGGGTTAACTTTGGTGGGCAGTTTGGCCCCATTGATAAGGTAAATATGAGAAAACTCATGGGTTGAGGTAAAGACGGTCTAAAATTAAAAGCAAAACCTGCAAATGCAAGCAAAGCAAAATAAGTAATTAGGTCACTATTTCCTAGTGGTGGCAGTTTAACCATTTCCAGGAAAAGCAGGATTCCATCATCCATAATGATTACTTAGGAAAGCAAATGTCTTTTCCCTCCCCTCAGCTCTATATGCTAAGAATGACACCATATGGCCAAGGGTATCCCTGCTGCTGGTACTTGTACTGACAAATAAAGAAGATCTGATAAGTTGAGGACAGTCTTGGATGCAGAGCCATGAGATACTGGAGTTCAAGATCCTATGTGGAAAAAGCAGGACACCAAGCAGGGTGATAAACCTAGATTTGAAGAGAGCTAAATTCAAAGACCAGCTTGGAGAAATCATATGGGATAGGATCACAGAATCACAGAATCACAGAATCTTAAGGTTTGGAAGGGACCTCAAAAGATTGTCTAGTCCAACTGCCCTGCCAGAGCAGGACCACTAGAGTAGGCCACACAGGAACCCCTTCAGGTGGGTTTGAATGTCTCCAGAGAAGGAGACTCCACAACCCATCTAGGCAGCCTGTTCCAGTGCTCCATCATCTTCACAGTGAAGAAATTTTTCCTTGTGTTTCTTTGGAAACATGATTCTAGTAGGTAGAGATGCCCAGGAAAGCTTGTCAGTCTTCAAGTGTTATTTTCTCCAAGCCCAAGAGTAAAAAATAAAGTAGGTTAAGAGGCCTGCTCAGTTGACCAATGGGATTCTGAAACAATTCAAATGGAAGAAAAATATCAACAGAATGTGGAAAAAGAGATTGGTTGCTTAGGAAGAGTATAAGAATGTTGTCAGAGAAGGCAGGGATGTAACAAGGAGGGCTAAAGCCCTCTTGGAATTGAATCTGTCAAAGGGTGTAAAAGAGAACATAAAGGGCTTCTTCAGGTACTTTTGCAGCAAAAGGAAGTTTAGGGAGAATGGGAGTGTTGCTGAACACAGTGGGTGTGCTGCAGATAGAGGATACTGAACAGGCAGCACTACTGAATGCCGCCTTTGCCTCAGTCTTTACTCCTAAGGCCATCCCTCAGGAAGCCCAGTCTGTGAAGGATAGCAAGAAGTTCTGGGGAAAGGAAAATGTTCCCTTGGTTGAGGAGGAGTGAGTTAGGGATCTAAAAGGCAAGCTGGAGACCCATAGATCCCTGGGTCCAGACGGGATGCACCCACCAGTGGAGAGGGAACTGTCTGATTTTATTACTAAGCTTCTCTCCATCATTCTCGAATGATCATGGAGCACAAGTAAGGTGCCCGAGGACTGGAGGAAGACAAATATTACTCCAGTCTTCTTCAAAAAAGGCAAAGAAGACCCCAAACACTACAGGCCAGTCAGTCTCAGCTCTGTTACTATAAAGGTGAAAGAACAGCTCATCATGGATTCCATCTCTAAACACACAAAGAAAAATATGGCTATCAGTGGGAGACAACATGGATTTACCAAGGGGAAACCTTGCTTGACCAATCTAATAGCCTTCTATGAGAGTATAACTGATTGGCTAGATGAGAGGAGAGCAGTGGTTGTTGTCTACCATGACTTCAGCAAGGCCTTTGACACCATCTCACATTACATCCTCATACAAAAGCTCAGGCAGTGTGGCTTGGACAAGAGAATAGTGAGGTTCATTGAGAACTGGCTGAATGACAGAGGGTGGTGATCAACGGAACAGAATTGAGTTGGAGGCCTGTGGCCAGTGGAGTTCCATAGGGATGGGTTCTGGGGCCAGTCTTGTTCAACATCTTGATCAACGACCTGGATGAGGGGACAGAGTGTACCCTCAGCAAGTTCCCTGATGACACCAAACTGGGAGGACTGGCTGATTCCCCAGAAAGCTGTGCTGCCATTCAGCGGGATCTTGACTGGCTTGAAAGTTGTGCAGAGAGGAACTTCATGAGGTTCAAGTACCTGGGGAGGAATAATACTATGAAACCAGCACAGGCTGCAGGTGAGCTGCTTGAGAGCCACTCTGAGGAGAGGGATCTGGGAGTTCTGCTGGACTGCAGACTAAACATGAGCCAGCAATGTGCCCTCAAGGCCAAGAAGGCCAATGACATCCTGGGATGCATCAAGAAGAGTGTGGCCACCATGTCAAGGGAGATTCTGTTCCCCCTCTACTATGCCCTGATGAGGCTTCATCTGGAGTACTGTGACCAATTCTGGATTCCTCAGTTCATGAGAAACAAGGAACTTCTGGAGAGAGTCCAGTACAGGGCCATCAAGATGATCAGGGGACTGAAACGTCTTATGAGGAAAGGCTGCAAGACCTGGGGCTGTTTAGCCTGGAGAAGACTGGGGGTAGATCTGTCGTGGTTTGGCCCAGCTAGCACAGCAGCACTATGACAGTCTCTCGCTCGGTGCCCCCATTCACTCCCACCCTTGTTAGGATGGCAGAGGACACAGTGAAATGGGAGTAAAAAGATAAGCAAGGTTGTTGTAGATTGAGACAAGGGCAGGGAGGGCTCGCTGCCAATTATGGTTCTGGGCAAAACAGACTCCAGTACTCGACTTAGAGAGGAAAGTAGGAAAGTTTATTCTACAAGAAACAGAACAGAATAAAAGCAAAAAGGGAGTAGGATGATGAGAAAATTACAACCAGCACTTAAAGATCTCCCTCCCCCATCCCTCCTTTCTTCCTGGGCCCAGCTCACTGCTCCTGATATCTCTACCTCCCCCACCCCCAACGGCTCAGGGGGGCAGGGAATGGGGGATGTGGTCAGTCTCTCACAGATGGACTCTGCCGCTTCTGTCTTCTCAGATGTGGATGACTCCTGGCATTCTTCCCCTGCTCCAACACGGGGTTCCTCCCCTGGAACACAGTCCTTAACAAACTCCTCTGGTGTGGGTTGTTCCCAGCAGCTGCGGCTTCTGCCGATACAGGGTCCCTCACACGGGACACAGTCCTTGGTGAATATCTCTGACATGGATTCTTTGCCACGGCTGCAGTTTCTGCAGTTGCAGGGTCCCTCTCTCGGGACGAGGCCTCTTCTGGGCATAAGTTTAATGAACTGCTTTGTCGAGGGTTCCTCCCCACAGTTACAGCTGTGGATATTGGGTCCCTCCTTCGGGACAGGGCCTGCTCCGGCCATAGTTTTAAAGAAGAAAATCACTGCTCCTGTCTTGGGGTCTGCAGTGAAGTGAATCGCTGCCCCTGGTCTGGGGCCAGCTTTAGCAAAATGAGTCTCTGCCCCTGATGCGGGCTCATTATCAAAATGAGTCTCTACTGCTGATGCGGGGTCTTTAAGAAATGAAAATAAATCTCAGCTTCACCAGTTCTCTCCATAGAATGCAGGGGAGTCTCTGCTCCAGCACACCTCCTCCTCTCTTTCATCACTGACCTTGGAGTCCGCATGGTTGTTTCTCTCACTGTTCCTACTCCTTGCACCACCACCAGCCAGAAAAAGAAGAAAGGGCAGAAGCAGGAAAAAAGTTGGAGGAAGAAACCTCCCCTTCTGACTTCTTCTTAAAAAGTGATCGTGGAAGCGTCTAATTGGCTCAGCCCCAACAGTGGGTCTGGCTCAGAGCTGGGGAGAGTTGCGAGCAACTTCTTACAGGACCCATCTTTACAGCCCCTTCCCTCTTACCAGAAAAGGCTAACATGTCAAACCATGACAAGATCTTATGAATCACATATAAATACTTAAAGGATGGATGTCAAGATGATGGAGTAAGTCTTAAGTCTTTTTTCTGTGATGCTCTGTGACAGGGCTAGTAGTAATGTGCAAAGCTGGAACCCAGGAAATTCCACATAAACATGAGGACTAGCTTCTTTTTGAGGATGAGTGAGCCTGACACAGTTGCCCAGGGAGGTGTGGAGTCTCCTTCTCTCAATGTTTTCCAAACCTGCCTAGATGTGTTCCTGTGCAACCTGATTTACGTGGATCTGCTTTAGCATGGTGATTGAACTAGATGATCTTTAGTGGTCTCTTCCAATCCCCACCATTCTGGGATTCTGTGATCCTTGTTGTTAATTAGGTTCAGCAGTCCTGATTGTGGCTCCTCACAACTTCTTGTGCAGCCTCAGTCCTCTCACTGGTGGGGTAGAGTGATGAGCAGAAAAGGCCTTAGTAGCTAAGTGTGTAAGCACTGCTCAGCAATAGCTAAAATACTGCTGTATTATTAACACTGTTTTGATTGTAAATCCAAAATATTGTGCTATATGAATAAAAAGGAAATTAATTCTATTCCAGATAAAACTAATACTACTAGGAATAAAAGAGTTCTTCTGTTTCAGCTACTCAGAACTAATCCTGAAACCATATAGACGTGTAACTAATTTAGACCCTAATGGCAGTGATATTGCAAAGAAAATTTAACGCTAATGGAATTGAAGCACTAAGGAGATTATCAAGTTAACAAGAACAACAATAAGTCTAAATCTTTTATAGCTTTTGAAGGAAAAAGAAAAATTGAGAAAAATAACATCAATCTTTAAATGACTCAGTACTTGACATTTCTGCAAGAGAAGTGCAGTGCATCTTTATGGAAAAACATCCTTTTGAAAAACTCATTATTAGGTCCTATATAAACTTGAATGTAAAAATAGACAGATATTAATTCTTAGAGTATTCTAATCAGTATTCAGTTAAATGCAGTCCCATGCATTTCTGGATGAAGGCAAAAAATAATCTTGATAGCACCTAGTAAATGTTTAGTTGGAATATTCAAGTGGACCTTAAAGAAAAGAGGAAGAAAAAATTGTTATGAAGCAGGTTTACCTAGTTAAAAAAAATATCAAACCACCAAACAGAAAACAACCAACCAAAGAAATCCCTAAAGAAAGACCCTGCACTACATGCTATAGAACTGCAGATTCCTAAGAAGAGCCTATCTTTCTTGGAACTAAAGAAATGATTCCTTGAAAATTTGAAAATGTGGGGGCTACCTTGACTATACTGCTGAGAGACAGTTGCTTGTTAAAGCAATTGTTTGTGTTTGCATCTGTTCTTGTGTCTGATTTTTAGAACTACTGAATGTCTCCAGAGAAAGGTGCAGTTCAAGTCAATTGAATTTGCAGATGATCTGAGAGTTCAGAACTGCAGGGTATAGCTGTTCCTGTCAATTATGACTTAAGTGAAAGGGTTCAGTAGTTACCATCCATAGCTAGGGCTGTTTACAGTTAACTCTCTAGGTACACCTCTTTCTGTCCAATTCAAATTTTGGTATTGTAGAGATCAGTTTTTCGGAAAATGCATATTAACCCTTTAATTACACTTGTACAAAGGCACATTGATCCTTACAAACTCATAGTCTACACCATGATTTTTTATCCAAAGGACAAGAATTATCATGAGAATTGATATGATTTCTTTGCCCCCTTTCAAACTTGTGGTGTGACAAAAAGTAATGGATTTTAACTGAATTATTCTGGCAGTCAATATCCCTCTTCAATACACCAATGACTGTTTTAGTGACAAGGGGCTACTTGCCACTAAAGAACTATGGAAAAAAAAGTCAAGCCTTGGGGTAAGAAGAGAGCTTTTTGTTACATTATCTGAAGTTTATTTTATATATTTGGACAAAAGTGCATAGTTCCAAAAGCTTGTATTTCAATCTACAGTTAGCATTGGGGCTTTATCCTTTTTAATGCTAACAACTGTCACCATGACATAGTTTCTTCATTGATTTTTATGGAATTTTGTTACCTATTATTATAGTAAGGTATTGACAGTCATGAATTTTAATGCTAAACAAAGATTGCTTTAGCTAATTTAAGCCTTTTATAAGATTTTTTTTGGGGAATAGACTTCAGTGGTCAGACATCTAGCATTTTGTTGTGGGCTAGACTGGAGTTTTAATTTATTGTGTGTCATCACCATCACCTCTGAAAATCTGTTTCTTCATATTTCAGTCTTCTCAACAGTGAAAGACTGACTTCAGCAGTCTCAGGCATAACGTATCCCATAGTTTTCTGTTAGTTAATGTGGTTACTCACTGACTGTCTCTGCACATGGCGAAATCTTGCGGTAACACCAGGAATACTGACTATCACAACTGAGTGTGGAACCTTCTAGAGGAGGATGTGTAACTTTGTATATTTCTTTTGCGGTATTTGTGTCCATTTCTGCATTATAAGACATGGGTAAGTTAATAATTCTCACCATTTTTTTCCCTTGGAAAATCATGACTTTGCCTTGCATCCCTTATTCCATTTCCTTTCTCTGAAGCATTCTCAAAATCTTGATCTTAATCTCTTATGTCTTAGAATGCAAAATCTGCTTGAAATCAGTAGCTCTTTTTAATACAGCATTATTGAAACAAAGTTGTCTAGGAGCAAAAGCTATGTTTCAAAAGAGATTTAAGGTCTGCATTCTTGCAACATGCTTGAAGCCAATCAGATGCAAATGTTGGTGCAATTAAGCTTCTGCATCTCAGGACACTGAAGCATCTCTTATTTTGAACTCACATTTCTAACTAATTTCAGTGCATCACTTAGGTCCTTCTAAAAATGACAGCTGTCAAGCTTCCTGCTAGCCCTTCTGGTTTTGTTGTGTTATTAGCTGGCCAGAACAGTCAATAGTAAACTATATGAGAGTGCATCATTATTTTTAGGTTCCAGCATGACTGATTTTTTCTACCAGATTTTTCACCCATTATTCATACATAACCTAATGTCTCACTTCCTCCTGCAGGTACTATAAGCATTTCCAGCCTCATTAGAGATCACATCACTGCAGTAGTCAGGGATATCTGAAGAAAACAGGCATAAGGCAGAATATAATTTTTTCTTGCGTGACACAAAGAGGAGGCCTGGAACAATGGTGAATTTGAAGTGTGAACAGACTAAACTAAACTTACTGGGTAACTTTGTTAAAACATATGTAGATTTTACTGAGTAGTTCTTATCTCTGTAATAGAATCGATAAAACAGTGGATATAAACAAGACAGAAAGTATGGATGCATATTTGAATTTTCAGCCCCCTTCCATACTCCTTATTTGACATAGATTCTTGAAAATTTGGTAAAAGTCTACAACCTCACTTCTCCTATTCATCTGGTTTTATGATTTTATTTTAAGAATTAGCATTCCTTATTGATAAAAATGAATTTTTTATTTGCTTTTGTGTTATCATTTCAATTTTTATGATCTTTAGAGATGTTTAGTCCTCTAAATACAAGGAGAAAAAGACCTATGTAATAGTCCTTAAATTAAATATTTCCCAACGCTTTTTTATTAGAAGTAACTGTGGATAAATTTAAGTTTTCAAATAGAGTTATCGTTATCTTAATCCTTATGAAATCATTTGAGTTTAGAAAATAGTGTAATTGCTGACTAGTGTTTTCAACTAATTTGTATTCCAGACTGTAGTGGGTCTGGGATGGTAGTGATTTTCCACAGCAGCTCCTGCAGTGCTGTGCTTACTGTTGGTATCAATATTATGACTACCGCTTGCACAACATCAGGGCTGTCCCTCCAGCATTCCTTCCCCCACCTTCACCAATAGCTGTGGGTGGGCATGATCTTGGGAGGGACTATGGCCAGGACAGCTGACCCAGGCTGACCAAGGAGATATTCCATACCATATGACGTCAGCTCAGTAATATAAACTGGGGGAGAGGAGCAGGAAGGGGAGGCGAGATTCATTTCTGGCCTTCCCAAAGCAACCGCTACGCGTACTGCAGCCCTGCTTCTCGGGAGGTGGCCGGACATCGCTGCTGATGGGAAGTAGAGAGTAACAGCTTTATCTGCTTTTGCTTTGCTTCCCGCGCACCCGGCTTTGCTGCTTCTTTATTAAACTGCTTTTATCTCAACCCACGAGACTCCCATCTTATTTTCTCCCCTTCCCTGGCTTGCTGAGGAGGTGGGGGATAAAGCATTGTGGTGGGCACCTGGCATCCAGCCAGGCTCAAACTACCATACAAACCAAACCATACATTTAAAATCTGCCAATTCATCTGTCAAGGCAAAGAAAATTGAGACTGCATTCTATGTTCCATGAGGTTTTTTGTTTGCTTTTAAGTATATTATACATGTATTAAATACTTTTTATGGAATCAATAGAAAGCCTGCAAAAATCTGATGACTGAAATTCTATGAGCTTCAGGTTTTCTTTTCTGACTATTTTAATGCTGATTAAACTGACTCACAGAGTTGAAGGTAAGATGAAAACACTCCAAATATATTAGCAATATTCATGTAAATAAATTTTTCTTTCTTTCCACCTCGATTCATTCATTGCTGCCACATTAACATCAGCAACTGGTCTGAAATATTTGGTTCTTGAACCTGAGGGAAAATATGAGCAGTTATTTAACTGATAAAATCTGACCCTTAGTACTCAATTGAGATCACCCATGGCTCTGTGATGGACACAGAAGGGCATGAGTTAGACTTTCACTTCAAACTCCCATACTGTGTTATGTTGGAGAGTGTTCTCTGACAAATGATATGACAGCTCCACTCCATCTTGTCAGAGATGAACTATTAGACAACCTATCAATATCCAGTCTATGTGCTTTTATATGCCTATCAACGAGCCATCTTTTAAGGGTTTGCTAGAAATGTATTTATTTATATGGAACAAGTAGAAGTATTGTCTAAAGCTCTGTAAAGACATGTTAGGAAATGAGAGCTGCATTCCACGAGGGTAAGAAGAGAGCATGGACCCTTCATTACAGTAGGACTGAAACCCAGGTAATTAATCTGAGACCCAGGCTCAGCTAGTAGGCTCGAAAAGAGGTAATAATGTTTGTTGACATGAGTGAGCTCTTTTTTGTTAATCTCAACAGTTCTTTCTGACATACATACGTTTAATGCTTTTTGAAGGCTGGTTCAGTGGCCTTAGGAAGGCAGCCATTGTCCTTGCCTTTGGAAAGGTAGTATAAGTAACTTAGAGTAGGCAGTGCAGGTGCACCTAGTGAAAACAAACCATACTTATTACAATTATATGTATGGTAGGTTGACCTTAACTGGATGCCAGGTGCCCACCAAGACACTTTATCACTCCCCTTTTTCAACTGGACAAGAAAGGCTTGTGAATTAAGACAAGGACACAAAGGACAAGGACACATTCAACAACTTCTATGAAGAGCAAAAAGTAAATTAATTTGTTACCAAGCAAATCAGAGTATGATAATAGGAAGCAAAACCAAATATTAAAATATCTTCCTGCTGTCCCTCCCTTCTTCTATGGCTTAACTTCACTCCCAACGTCTCTGCCTTCTCCCCCCAAACAGTGCAGGAGAATGGGGAATGGAAATTGTGGTCAATTCATCCCACATTGTCTCCGCCACTACTTCCTCCTCACACTTCCACAGCTCCAGTGTGGGATCCCACTCACAGGAGTGGTCTCTACAAAATTCTGCAATGAAGGTCCTTCACATGGACTGTAGTTCATGAACTGTTCCAACATGGGTCCCTTCCACAGAGTACAGTTTTGCACGAACAGCCTGCTCCAACTTGGATTCCTCACAAGGTCACTGGTCCAGCCAGGAGTCTGTGCCAATATGGGTTCTCCATAGGGTCACAGACTTCTTCAGACATCCACCTGCTCCACTGTGGAACTCCATAGGCTTCAGGGGTAGGGTCTGCCTCACCATGGACTGCACCACGGGCTGCAGGGGAATCTCTACTTTAACACCTGGAACACGTTCTCACCCTCCTTCACTGGCCTTGATGGCTGCAGAGTTGTTTCTCTCATATATTCTCATTTCTCTTGCTTGGCTGCCATTGTGTAGCAGGTTTGGGGTTTTTTTTCCCTCTTGTTAAATATCAGAGGTAATATCAGCATCACTGACTGACTCGTGGGCTTTGGTTGGTGGCAGGTCCCTCTCAGAGTTAACTGGAACTGGCTCCATCTGACATGGGGGCAGCTTCTGGCATCTTCTCACAGAAGCCACCCTGGTAGCCCATCACTACCAAAACTTTGCATGCAAACCCAATACAATATGTTTACTTACCTTTCAGAGATGAATAAAATTCTTATATTTCTCTATTTTCTGAACTGTTATGGAAAAGTTACAGTCATAGCTAGTGCTGAAGAACTAGCTATTCAAGCTGAGCCACCCAATTGTAACAAAGAATTGCTCAGGTGAGGCAGAGAGATGCAGAGAAATGTCAATTCAGAATGGATTCATCAAAATGAGGAGAAGATTTCAGAAGAGTCAAATGTGCCACTCAGGCTCTGATTGAAATGAAGCTGATAGCATTGAGCTATAGGTGAACAAAAGACAGAGATAATAGTGTTTAATGGGAGACTTGAAATGGGTTAGAAATTACTCTTTAAATTATGTTTTGATTTTTAGATTATAGTTTAATTTTAATTGAAATACTTATAGCATAATGATGATGACAGAGCATAGTCCAATTGCAAAAAGATTTCTGGCAGCAGTCTAAAGGAGAATGGCACTTAAATCTGGTGCTTCTCCCTCTAGTCTCCATTGCCCATCACATGTGTATCAGGATAGTTTACTGTGCACATATTCAAATCAGAAGAGAACACTCAGACAAAAAGATGTGTTCAGGAGTATTTGAAAGTCAGCTTCAGAAAGTGCAAAGCTGTTAATGAAAAAAACCAAAAACCACTCTTTAAAAAAAAACAGACACGTCTTTCTCACTGAAGGAAAACAGATTACCTGATTTAAGCTCAATTTTGTTTTGTTTGCAAAGCAATTGGAGAGTAATCTGTGAAATGAGACATAAATTTCAGTCCCACAAAGTCTGATTTTCAATGGGAAGGAAAACATAGACGTATATGTATTGAGCATTTGTGGCACTCTTTCTGTTCCATGACTGTATTTAGGTATTTACTTGCATTCAGAGTAACTTTGTGAGCAGACTTCTCCTCTGTAATGTAGGGAAAGTGTTTTGTGTTTTAAATGATATATCATAATATCTGTTACCCTTAGTGAACTTTTCTGTGGTTAATCTGTTTTGATTAATCAACTCTTCCTCAAACATACAGTTATATTAAAACAAAGCACATCACATCATATAATGGATTGGACTGCATTACCAAAAAATATAGTATTGTAGTACAGTCCATTGTCTGTGTTAACATAAGGTCAAATGTTACTTTTTTCCTTGACTTTTTAATAGAAAAGAATCTAATACTTTGAAAACTTACACATTGCAAACACAATGTCTTGAATTTTTTGTACAGTTTCTGAGGATGTGAATAGCTTAATTTTCAAACTATCAGTGAAACATTTGCAAAAAAAGTATGTGTTGCAAAATGTATTACTAAAATAATTTAATCTGTGATTTCACTGTCATATCCGTCTTGAAGCAAAACTTCTGACTTTAAAGGAATTCTTCTCAGGAATCTCACCACAAAAAAACCCCAGCTCTGCTATCAAAAGAAGCTGGGATTAAATGAGTTAAACAAAATTATAAGGCCCAAGAGACTTTCAGAGAAACGACTCAAGATCAAATACAGTTATTAGCAATACAGAGTGCTAAAGAAAGCATTCATGATTTAGGTGTGATCCCCCTATTTGGGGTAACACAAACAATACTAGGCTGGCAGCAGTGTGTTTGTTTCATAATGTGGAATATCCCGGTGTTGCTGTGACAGAAAAGGACCTTGCTATTACATGAGTGGGATGTTGCATATTATTTTACATGCTACTGCAAATCTGCTATAATTAATGTGTGTGTGCCTGGGAATCATTCTTCTGAATCCTGTGAAGCTGCAAAGTAGAAGCATGGGTTAACAACATGGTGGACACTTGGTAGAAATTCACCCTTTATTTCTTAGATAATCTTGATAGGAATAGTTATTTTAAATTACTGATTTAACCTGCGACATAAATCTAATTCCTCTTGCAGACTAATCTTCAGTAGGCTACTTCAGAAACAGCATGAAATTGCAGCAATGGCCAGTTCAAGCTTCAGAGTTCTGTTTCACACAGGCATCCCCCACAGATGTAGTTCTCCTATGTCAGGGAAATACTGCTCTTGAACTGGATACTTAGTTTCTTTTACTTTCCCTTTAAGTGGCTATGTTCCCAGCTTAGTGGGACTCTCTCCACGGTGTCCTGATCAAGGATTCAGGCACAGATGTATACTGGCATCCTGCTCTCAAACAATAGAGACCTGAACAATGTTTGCAGTACAGTTTTGAACTCAGCTTGCTCCAATCCTTTAGGCAGTCTGCTAGACTGAAGTAATTTCTGATGTAAGGAAAGGGGAAAATAAAATAATAAAAATACTGCTTTTTAACAATAGTTCCACATAGTATTCATCCTGCAGTATTTCAGGAACAACAAAAGCTGAATAACTCATCTCTATAATAATGTTATGTTTAAATGTTTTTTTTTCCAAAGCTACCCAGCTGTGTAATTTCAGTGGAAGCTGGTATGGGTGCCCAGGAGGCTTATAATGTTTACTAATAGGAAATGGATGACGGCTGATCACTCCAGAAGCTTTCACTGCTGGTCAGTAAAAGTTCAAGACACGGTTAAAGAACTGGTGTGTATGTTTTAGAGAAAGACCACCCCAGAGAAAGGCTGAAATTGTTCCACTTGTCATATTTACTGAATTAACAAATATAAAAAAGGCTCCAACCATTAAAACTTTTATTTTTTTGGAAGATGATTTTTATTTCTAGAAAATGTAACAAAATTGTAGAAACCAGCTCAATACCTTTCTCTTAGCTTAGGCATGAGTATTTGTCTGAAAGCAAAATATTGAAAGGAAGCTCAACTTCCTGAGTGACAAGTTCAGCATTACAAAGGTCTGCCAAATGAGGGATGTAGCTCTTTGTTTTATTTTGAGCACTTACATTTTCCTTTGTAAGATTGTTATTGAAACTATATTGATATCATGAGCTTGAGATATACATCAGAAGTTGTGCAATGTGTATCTGAGGAAATACAACCCTAAAATCTGTCCTACAAAGATGCTCTATTTTTCTTGCATTGATCTACCTGTTTGCAATAGTAACATCAGCAACAGCAGAGGCAGTAGGAATGTTGGACTGCAAAAGAAAAGATTGCAACAGGCCTAAATTTTCAGATCTCCATATGGACATATTTTTACAATCTATTCCACTTTAACTGAAAGGTTAGACAAGGATGAAAGTATATTAATTTCTTCTTCTGGGATATTCTGCAAAAGACCATTGAGAAGTTCAAACAAGTATCTTTGTTGCAGTTCTGTCATGTCCTTTGGACTAATCTCCATCCTTTAATATTTCAGTCCACCTTCCTTCCTCTTCTCCCTCAAAACCTTCTGTCCTCATCCTTTGATGATCCAGTAACCCAGGCTTCAGCTGGCTTCTGTTCAACTCACATGAATTAAGATTTAGCTGAATGCTTGAGGTGGTTTAAAATAAGTTTTTTGTTCTTTTCTCTTTCTGTGCTGTATTTGAGATTGAAGAATGTGTAGGCTAATAATATGGGAGAAGGTTCTGTGAATACTTGAATACCCATCACATTTAGGCACTGAGAAAAGAGCAGGTCATGGTGATCAATCCTGTAAGAAACTTGTTTTAATCTCGGAGACAAAACAGTTATGAAAGATCATGTATCAAGCATAACATGAAAAGGTTACCTGTTTGAATTCAGAAATTAACATACACAAAATGTTCTCTCAAAACCTGTGTGTGGGAGGACCAGTATTTTCTGGATGAAAGGTCATGAGACATATGCCCCATCAATAAGTTATGGGGCATTAGAAAGTTATGGAAAGTGTAAAGCAATGAAAGGAATAAAAAAGGAGTGTGTGCATGTAGATATGTATGCTTGTGAGTGATTGGAAAGGGAAAGGAGTTGAATGGTTGATGTTTTTTCTGCAGATCCACTGGTGTGGATGTAGCACTGCCTGAATACAAACCAGGAAAGCTGCCATTAGTCTTCATGGGCACAGGTTTGTTTCACAGGGGGCAGATGGCTCGTCTGAGGGCTCACAGTAGTGTCCCAGAGATAAGGCAGAGCTAAATTGTATTACTCAAAGCGGCAAGGCCCCAGGCATTCTTCTGAAAACAGTTCAGAAAATATCACTGCAATGAAGCAAGGGAAGAAGGGCGGAAAAGGTACCAGCATAACTAAGATCAAGGAGAGAACTTAGGTGCCAGTGGAACTACTGTCACCCAGCTGATGCAAAAGAGAAGCTGCCAAACTATTCGGGAATGTGATTTTTATGGCAGGAATCCTGTGCAAGTACTGCAAGAATGATTAAGGAGGAATGATGTTTTGTGCTTGTGTGCATTATGCCCACTAGAGCTCAAGGATGAGAATCCTGTCTGCCTTCCAAACAGCTGGAGTCTGGGCTGCCCATCTCTGATGGTCAGGTCTCTGTGGGCAGACTAACCCAGTGATAAAAAAGACACACAGAGTTTATGTTCAGACTTTGTCTTTCCCTGGCTGTCACCAGGAAGGCTTAAGACATGTTCCAGCATCTAGAAAGACACCTAACAATGTATTTGGCATACTGCACCTCCTGAAATGTGTCCATGAGTTAAAATGTTGTATAATATTAATACATGAACACTGCTGGAGTTAATTTACATTGAAAACAGATAGCTTTCCTATCCCACTCCATAATTTGCTATGTATAGGAAATGGTCTTTGATGTTCTCTTTTAGTACGTGACAATACAGATAAACAGCAGGTGATTTATCTTTCAAATATCAGACATATCTAGAATAAATCTTAGTTTACAGAGGCACAATGAGTTCATAAATACTAAAGGTTACAGGACCTTTATGCAATGTCATGTTACAAGTCATTGCGGTGTTAAATTCTCCAAAACCATTTGGAATGCCAGCAGAGTCCTGTGGGATGAACAGTTCCTCACATAGCCAAGAATTTCCAGAAGGGAGAGAAAAATATCATTTCAGAAAAAGAATACCTAATAAAGAGATTAAGACCCCCCCAAAAAAGGAAAAATAGTGTTCAGTAAAATTCCCCAGAAGGCTGTGCTGCCATTCAGCGAGATCTTGACTGGCTTGAGAGGAACCTCATGAGGTTCAACAAGGGCAAGTGCACAGTCCTGCATCTGGGGAGGGACAATCCCATGCACCAGTACAGGCTGGGGATTGACCTGCTGGAGAGCAGCTCTGCAGAGAGAGACTTGGGAGTCCTGGTTGATAAAAATCTGAACATGAGCCAGCAATGTGCCCTCGTGGCCAAGAAGGCCAATGGCATCCTGGGATGCATCAAGAAGAGTGTGGCCAGAAGGTCAAGGGAGGTTCTTCTCCCCCTCTAGTATGCCCCAGTCCAGCTCAAGAGGGACAGGGAATTTCTGGAGAGAATCCAGCGTGGGGTATGATCAGGAGGCTTGAGCGTCTTCCTTATGAGGAAAGGCTGCAGGAACTGGGACTGTTTAGTCTGGAGAAGAGGAGACTGAGGGGGATCTCATTAATATTTACAAATATCTAAATGGTGGGTGTCAGGAGGTTGGGGCATCCCTTTTTTCAGTCGTATCTAGCAACAGGACAATGGGATGAAGCTGGAACACAAAAAGTTCCATGTAAACATAAGAAAAAAATATTTTACTCTGAGGGTGATGGAGCAGTGGAACAGGGATGGTGTGCAGTCTCTTTCTGTGGGGGTTTTCAAAACCTGCCTGGAAATGTTCCTGTGTGACTTGATCTAGGTTGACCTGCTTTGGCAGAGGGGTTATACTAGATGATCTCTAAAGGTTCTTTCCAACCA